>NC_081181.1:57757857-58023946 GCF_029867415.1 Vicia villosa | reverse complement strand
AACTCAAGCTTCTTATCTCTTTCCATTCTGATCTCAAATCAGAAAAATATCATCTCAATCATTGCTTCTTTGCATCATTGCTTGGATTATAGGTCATGTAGTCTTGAAACTTAGTGAAAAATGGTGAAAATTCAAGTGAAAATGATCACTAATGTCAAAATTCAAAACCATAGCTACACTTCATATTTTTTCATGCTCTTGGACATTTTGGAAAGCTCATATTACACACTTCAAAACCCTAGTTGAAAGTTTCTTCAAGATCTTTAAGGAAGTGGGTGAAAAAGATCCATGAACTTTGAGAAAAATGAGTTTTAAGTGAAGTTTTCAAAAAGTACCAACTTTGAAGCTCCATATCTCTTAAATGGTTGATCTTATGGAAAAAAATTATATGTGTCAAAGTTGTTTATTGGATCAAAATCTACAACTTTCATGTTGGAAGTTTTTTTCAGTTTGTAGGTGAAATTTTGAGTTATTCCCTTCCAAAGTTTGGAAAAAACCATTGAAAAACACTTAGAAAAATTTCTAAGTATGGAAAGTCAAACTTTTGACTTTTTGATTCTTGATTGATTTTCTTGATTTTTCTTGATCAAATGACTTCATATATCATATATTGATGATTCAAAACTTCAAAAGTCATGGTTGACCAAAATTCCCCAAAAGTCAATGGTGATCTTGTACAGTTGACTTTTTCAGACGAATCGCGTTTCTGGAGATTTCAAATGAAACAGGCTATCCTCACCAAATGAATGGTATGAATGGATCACATTGAAGCATTAGAGGATATTGAGCCATGGTTTGAGTTGTGGCACCATGTCCTGATTAAAAAGTCAGTTGTTCAGTGAATTAGGTCAAAAACCCTAATTGTCGACCTGATGAAATTGATGACTGTGGATCTTGAATTGAGATGCAATTTCCATTGGATATTGTCATAGGGATTATTTGAGGATGATTGAAACCTTTGATTGACTCCCTGGGGATTTTTAGGGTTTCCCAAATGTGATCCCTGATTTTGGTCCCTGATAGTTCAAAACCCTAATCTGATGATTTGAAATTTCACTGTTGAACAATCCTTGTGTAGGAGATGTTCTGAGCCAATGGATTAGGTCAAAATGATGCACTTGGGGTCTTGATATCATGTCCCAAGTCATTAGGTCAAATCCTGAGCAAAAGTCAGGAGTATGCTAGCTTCAGTCAAAACCCTAATCTGGTTGATTCAGAGTCTTTGAGCTTGTTGAAATGAATCTCTGAGGACCAAATGTTGATTATTGATGAAAATAATTCTTTTGAGATGAAGGGAGAACAAAACCCTAATTGATTGTTACTTGTACTGATGAGTGATCTCTTGATTAAATCCTGCTGAGTCACAAGTAACAAACACAAGCTATGCAATTTGTTAGAGATGCAAATGATGCATATGTAAATGATATGAGGTGGTATCTTAGGTCAAAAATTGGGGTATGACAGATGCCCCTATTTAAGTTTCTTCAACCTGAGACATGAAGATTGAAAATCTTCGTTTTGATAGGGTGGAAGAGACTTAAATATCAGAAGACGCGAATTTTGGACCTAAGATACCAAAATTGCGAATGATGCAAGGATATCTTTACCGAGGGATATCAAAAATTGACTCCACTGGGGAGAAGAGATCGGGAAGGATGTCTCAATCCGTTTTAGGAAGAGAATTCGTTTCTTTTCTTTTCGGGAAAGCAAGTGTATGCTTTACTGGGGAATGATAACTTTGTAAGAAAAGCTTACCTATCGACATTATCGACTATCAGCACGCGGATAGACTTGTTTAATAATGCGAAGGTGAAAGGTATGAAACTGCATTACCGACTATCATCATGGTGATAGACTTGACAAGGTAAAAAGAGTTTCAAAGGTTCGGTTAGTATTACCGACTATCAGCCTTGTGATAGACATGTTAAATAATATAACCAGAACAAAAGGTTACCGACTACCAGCCTCGTGATAGTGGTTTTGAAGACATGATCAATTATCAGCCGAGTGATAAAATGATCCTGGAGACTTTGCTAGGGAAATTACTGGTTATTCAGCCTTGTGAACAGTAATAAGGCCCTGATTGTCAAATGGTCTTCATGATTGATTTCCTAGAGAGGAGAATCTTTTGAAAGAAACATAAACTGCTCAGATGATGAGGCTATTGTTTATGGTTCAACTTTTCTCGATTCTATTTGAGGAATCGGAATTTGAATCTGGTAAAGACAAGGTTCTAACCAAGAATGAATTGGAAAGAAACAGTCAAACAAGACTTTGTACCCATGAGGAATGAACTCGAATGGGGATTTTCTCCTTTGTTTTGAGAGGAGAAGACTGAAGCAACCTTCTTCCACGAGGAATGATCTCAGTGGGGAACTGGAGAAAGAAAGTGTTCTTTTTGCTTATGGGTGACAACCTACTGGAGAGACGACACGCCCATACCTGCTTCTTTTCTTCTTTTTTTCCTTTTTTTCTTTTTTTTTTCTTTTTTCTTTTTTTGGGATAGATATATCCTGAACAAGTGATTTCGAAGCAAACATGAAAAATGCAAGAATGCATAAATGATGCAAATATGTATGAATGATGAATGTCATGAATGTAGCATGCATGCTGACGATACTGACAGACAAAGAAGTATATACTGGAGAAAGACTGACGTCGCAATACAACCAGATACTTGGCAAATGTTCTTCAACACGGTGTAGATAACACGGGTGATGAATGTGCTGCATGTTTTAAACTTCTCTGGGGAAGATAAATATCTTTTCTCATTGAGATGGAAGAACTTTTTCACTGGAGATGGAAGATTTTCGTCACTGGGGATAAAAGACCTTCTTCACTGGGGATAGAAGAGCTTTTCCTATCATAATTTTTTATTCATCCTATTGAGATAGCTGTTGATGTTCCTTCTGTTGTTCACAACTCAAAGGAAAGTTTCGCTTTTATTTTGAAAAAGTGAAGTAAATTCATTTAAAACTTTTTTTTTTCTTTTTTTTTTTTTCAAAAGTGAATAACACAATTAAAGCGTCATTTTGAAAGCTAAAAGAAATTAGAGATTGCAAACAAATGGGCACAAGGCTCAAATTTATTTAATAGGATGGAAATCAGCTAAAGGCGTGATTCCATGGAGTATTTACAAAAGTTGGAAATGGTAATTATGCGGAAAAGGCTACATTGAAAGCAATAACCACTATTCCCTCTAACAACTTTGAATTCCAACTGTGCTTGTCACTTCAGATTGGCGATGATTTGATTGAAGATCCTTTGATGAAGTACAGACTCTTCAGGTGACGAAGTACGGACTGATGCAGTTACTTTGTCATAAATCCCTAATTTTTGCCTAGATTGCCCTTTCAGGTTTTCAATCTACCAGGATGAATTTTTTCTGTTTATTGTCTCTAATTTTTGCCTGGACCGCCCTTTCGGGTTTTCAGTCCACCGAGACGCTCATTTTTGCCTAAGTCGCCCTTTGCGGGTTTTCAACTTACCGAGCTGTTCTTTTGTTCTTTTTTAGACAAAGTATTTCTTGACTGCATCAGCATTCACAGGATGTGGGAGTTCATCACCATCCATGGTTGCAAGAGTCATGGCGCCGCCAGAAAATGTTCTTTTGACAACATACGGGCCTTCGTAATTAGGAGACCATTTGCCCCTAGAATCTGGTTGAAAAGACAAGATCTTTTTAAGCACGAGGTCGCCTTCTCGAAATTCACGAGGTCGAACCTTTTTGTTGAAATCTTGTTTCATCCTTGCTTGGTATATTTGTCCATGGCATAGAGCAGTCATACGCTTTTCTTCGATTAAGTTCAACTGATCGTATCTGCTTTGACACCATTCAGCCTCTGATAGCTTAGTTTCCATGAGGACTCTCATTGATGGGATTTCAACTTCTACGGGGAGCACAGCTTCCATGCCGTATACTAGAGAAAAGGGAGTTGCCCCTGTTGAAGTACGCACTGAAGTACGGTACCCATATAAAGCAAATGGCAGCATTTCATGCCAGTCTTTGTAAGTGACGACCATTTTCTGGACGATCTTCTTAATGTTCTTGTTGGCAGCTTCGACGGCGCCGTTCATTTTTGGTCTGTAAGGAGAAGAGTTATGATGCTCAATCTTGAATTCCTCACACAATTCTTTCATCATTTTGTTGTTCAAGTTTGAACCATTGTCAGTAATGATCTTGCTGGGAACACCATATCGGCAAATGATGTTATTATTGATAAACCTCACAACCACTTGTCTTGTAACATTGGCGTAAGATGCTGCTTCGACCCATTTGGTGAAGTAATCAATAGCTACCAAGATGAAACGATGACCGTTTGAAGCTTTCGTTTCGATCATCCCAATCATGTCGATACCCCACATGGAGAAAGGCCACGGAGATGAGAGAACGTTGAGTAGAGTCGGTGGCACATGGATCTTATCTGCGTAGATCTGGCACTTATGACATCTTTTCATGTGTTTATAACAGTCAGATTCCATTGTCAACCAATAGTATCCTGCTCTTAAGATCTTTTTGGACATTGCATGCCCGTTTGAATGAGTTCCAAAGGACCCTTCATGCACTTCATGCATTAACATGTCTGCTTCGTGTCTGTCCACGCATCTGAGCAAAACCATGTCGAAGTTTCTTTTGTATAGCACATCTCCATTCAGGAAGAAACTGCCAGAAAGTCTCCTTAGAGTTTTCTTATCTTTATTTGATGCCCCAAGCGGGTACTCTTGAGTTTGAAGGAAGCGTTTGATGTCGTGGAACCACGGTTTATCATCGATGACTGCTTCAGTTGCAAACACATAGGCGGGCCTTTCAAGGCGCGTAATTCTGACTTTTGGGCATATCATTCCAATGACTGACTTTGAACATGGAAGATAGAGTAGCCAAGGCGTCTGCCATTCGATTCTGATCTCGAGGTATATGATGCAATTCCACCTTGTTGAAGAAAGTCAACAGACGTCTTGCATAATCTCTGTAAGGAATCAAGCCAGGGTGGTAAGTTTCCCACTTGTCTTTGATTTGGTTGATCACGAGGGCTGAATCTCCATATATGTCGAGGATCTTGATCCTTAAGTCAATGGCTTCTTCGAGACCCATGATACAAGCTTCATATTCTGCGATGTTGTTGGTACAATCAAATAGCAGTCTGGCAGAGAACGGGATATGAGTACCCTTTGGAGTGATGATGATTGCCCCAATTCCGTTTCCAAAAGCGTTTACTGCTCCATCAAAAATTAGGCCCCATCTTGATCCAGGCTCAGGACCTTCTTCCGGTAACGGTTCGTCACAATCTTTCATTTTCAAGTACAAGACATCTTCATCAGGAAAGTCAAACTTGAGAGATTGATATTCATTAATTGGTTGATGCGCCAAGTGATCGGCGCGAATGCTTCCTTTGACCGCTTTTTGAGCACGGTATTCAATGTCATATTCAGATAACAACATTTGCCACCGGGCAATCCTTCCTGTTAAGGCAGGCTTTTCAAAGACATACTTGATCGGATCCATTTTGGAGATTAACCAAGTAGTATTGTTGATCATGTACTGGCGGAGACGTTTTGAAGCCCAAGCCAAAGCACAACATGTTTTTTCGAGCATGGAGTAACGAGACTCACAGTCTATGAATTTCTTACTCAGGTAATAGATGGCATGCTCCTTCTTACCGGTTTCATCTTGTTGTCCAAGCATACAACCCATGGATTCTTCCAACACAGTAAGGTACATGATTAGTGGTCTTCCTTCAACTGGAGGAATCAATATTGGTGGTTCTAACAGATATTCTTTGATACTGTCGAACGCTTTCTGGCAATCTTCAGTCCATACAACCCCTTGATCTTTGCGGAGAAGCTTGAAAATTGGCCCACAAGTAGCAGTCATTTGAGAGATAAATCTGGAGATATAGTTCAATCGTCCGAGAAACCCTCTTACTTGCTTTTCAGTCATTGGTGCAGGCATCTCTTGAATAGCTCTGACTTTGTCGGGATCTACTTCAATACCTCTTTGGCTGACAATGAAACCCAAGAGTTTTCCAGATCTAACCCCAAAAGTACATTTGTTAGGATTCAAGCGAAGCTGATATTTCCTTAGTCGTTGAAACAACTTCAAAAGGTATTCAATATGTTCTTCTTCTGTGCTGGACTTGGCTATCATGTCGTCCACATAAACTTCAATTTCTTTATGCATCATGTCATGAAAGAGAGTAGTCATCGCCCTTTGGTAAGTTGCGCCTGCATTCTTTAATCCAAACGGCATCACTTTGTAGCAAAAGGTACCCCATGGGGTGATGAAAGATGTCTTCTCCATGTCTTCAGGAGCCATCTTAATCTGATTATAACCGGAGAACCCGTCCATGAAGGAAAAGACGTTGAACTTAGCGGTGTTATCAACCAGCATGTCGATATGTGGTAATGGAAAGTCATCTTTTGGACTGGCCTTGTTCAAGTCACGGTAGTCAACACACATTCTGACTTTGCCATCTTTCTTCGGAACTGGCACTATGTTGGCCAACCATTGAGGATACTCTGAGGTGACAAGAAAACCTGCGTCGAGTTGCTTTTGAACTTCCACTTTGATCTTGTTAGCCATATCAGGGTGAGTCCTTCGCAATTTCTGCTTAACTGGCGGACATTCTGGCTTCAATGGCAAGTAATGCTGAACAATGTTGGTATCCAACCCAGGCATGTCTTGGTAGGACCAGGCAAACACGTCAAGATATTCTTTGAGAAGGTCTGTCAACTTACTCTTGACATCAGTATCAAGCAGCGATCCAATGGTCACTTCTTTTTTGTCTTCTTCAGAACCCAAGTTGATCTTTTCTAAAGACTCTTTGTGAAGCAGAATGGCTCTTTCCTCGTGCTTAAGTAATCGAGAGATCTCGTCCGGGATCTCCTCTTCTTCCTCTTCTTCGGCTTCGAACACAGGAAACTCAAAGTTGGGAGAGGGCATAGGGTTATTGCATTCAATGGGTTTATCAATAGTAAATCTGCACATGTGATTTATATTTATTTCAGAAAATTTATGAATGCAGGAGTGTATGCAGATTTTTTTTTGAAGACGTTTTTTTTTGGTTTTTTAGGATTACCATTTCCAGAAAAAAGCAAAAATAAAACATATAATGTAGGAAATTCAAAATGACACTTTATTTATGATTCATCTTTGAAACAAAGCCCTAAACACAAACTCATTTGCCTTGGGCAGGACAAAGAGGAAAACAAAGCCCTATACACAAAGTTATTTGGGCGGAACATTTAAAAGCGAAGCCCTATAAAACATCTCTCTGCTTTGGGCAAGGCAGGAGGTCAAAATAACAGCGAGGTGATTACTTTGAGCGGCGAACAACATTCGGAACGTCGACAGCCTTCCAGTAGCAACGAACTCCTCTGTGTATTATGTATTCAGGAAAATTCTCCTCAGAATTATCTCCAATATTGACATTGACCGCTGGTCGAGCAGGATTTGAAGGTCCTGGTTTGTCAACCTTGTTCTTTGTAGAGTTGAAATGGTCTTCTTCTACTTCTTGAAGAGCATAAGACGAGTCACAATCTTCAGAATTTTCAGGATGTATTTCCCAGTCTTCAGGATGAAGAGACTCATTGTCAGCGACACTTTCTGAGTCAACTGTGGGACCATCTTCCCCTTCATCTTCAAAAATGGCATTTATGTGATAATAACCATCTTCAGGATTATAAACCTTGGCAGATGCATTGAAATCTTCAGTAATTTCAGGCTGCTGAGAAAATTGACAGGGCTGATAAGCCTCTTCTGGTTGACTATGATATTCACAGGAATCTCCCCATCCAGTTGGTTGGATATCCTCAATCGCAATCTTTGAACTTTCAGGTGCAGTGTATTTCACCATATAATCAAATTTGCCACTTGGTTGCCCCAATGTGTCCCAGATTTCTGCAGGAATAGGCTCAGTTTCATTGCTTTTGGAGTTTCTCCGAAGGAGGATATGGTTCTTCCTGAGATATGTATCCCGAGTCATTGAGATAACATTTCCATTCTTCTTCAGGATCGGGGCGACCTTCTTCGATACATTCTTCGATAAGGACATTAACCTCTTGAGGAATTGGGTTAAGGAATCCTCCACTAATGAATGTTTCCTTGATCGGACGAAGGGTTTCATCCTTCTTGGTGCAGTTTGAGAATGTTGGTGAACATCCGAGACCTGCTCTGGTTTCATTCTTGGTAGGGATCACAACCTGCCCCCAGCCAGTGGTAGTTCCATCTTTCACTACTTTTACTGCCTCTTTGTAAGAAGAGATCGATGCTTTTTTCTTGGAAGATTCGTCTTCTAAAGAGAGACCTTGGAACCGAGTTCCTTCCACATCATCAGCACTGATAAAAGAGAAATTGGACAAATGGCTCACCATTAAGGCTTGTTCTCCACTTATCGTTACCAATTTTCCATTTGTTACAAATTTTAACTTTTGGTGGAGCGTAGAAGTTACTGCCCCTGCTTCATGGATCCATGGTCGTCCTAACAGGCAGCTATAAGCAGCTTGAATGTCCATGACCTGGAAGGTGATTTGAAATGTATGTGGACCAATTGTCATGGGAAGATTGACTTCGCCGATAACAGATTTTCGCGATCCATCAAATGCTTTGACTACTACACCACTGAATTTCATAGGCATTCCTTGGTAAGACAAACGAGCAAGAGTCGTCTTTGGCATCACATTCAAGGAAGATCCGGTGTCTACCAACACATTGGACAAAGAATCTGACTGACAGTTCATAGAAATGTGCAAAGCAAGATTGTGATTTTTACCCTCCTCGGGGAGTTCTTCATCGCAGAAGCTTAAATTGTTGCAAGCTGTTATATTGGCTATTATCCCATCAAAGTGATCAACAGTCACATCATGATCTACAAAAGCTTGATCCAAGACCTTCATCAGAGCTTCCCTGTGGGCTTCTGAGTTTAAAAGCAATGAAAGTATGGAGATCTTCGAAGGAGTCTGCATAAGCTGATCTACAATCTTGTATTCACTTCTTTTAATAAGCTTCAAAATTTCATCAAAATCAGGATTGACATTGGTTCCACTGGATTGACCAACATCAATGTTTGTATTACTGACAGGAGTTTCCTCAGGATTCCCCACTGGTGTATTGACAAGATTTTGCCCGGTTGCAGGAGTAACAGGCTGCTTTGGAGGTAGTGGAGTATACACACGTCCACTTCTTGTTACACGACTTACATCAGCGATGTTCACGACAGATGAAAGAGTAGGTAAAGGAACTTCTTGTCCATCCTTTATCATTGTTGCATTGTAGTTGTATGGAACTGCCTTGTCAGAGTTATAAGGAACAGGTCCAGGTAGACAAATGATCAAAGGAGCAATAGGAACCTTCGGCTTGTTGTAAGTAACTTCCATGCGCTCAGGCATGTTGAAATGAGGAACGATGACGTTAACTATAGGCATTTCCGAGTTGATATCTGAGACTAAAAGCTCATGCGGATAACATCCTATCATGTTAACTTCATTTTCATCCCTATTTTGGTAGATCTGAATAGTACCATTATCCAACAGTACTTGGAGATCTCTTCTCACAATCGAACATCCGTGAGGATCCACACAACATATTCTACAGGAACCATATTGATGCTGGCGAAAACTCGGCCCCCGACAAAGAGTGGCGTGCATTTGTACCAAATCTGCTCTTGAGTAATTGATATTATAGACTCGGTATGGACCAGGACATCCGTACACCATATTTACAACATGCCCTCCATGATTGGGCAGTGGATTTGCTTGCACATTAGGATTCAAATTTCTGAAAGAGAGGAGATTAGATCTAACCAACCTCTGAACTTCATATTTCAAAGCTATGCAATGTTCAAGATCATTGCCAGGTGCTCCTTGATGATAAGGGCACGAAACCTCAGCTTTGTACCACCATGGAAGTCTCTCAGGTACTGGTGGTGGTGCTTTAGTTTGAATAAGGCCTCTTTCAATCAGTGCAGGGTACAATTCTGTGTAGGTCATCGGAATCGGATCGAACTGCGGAGCTCTTTGCACACGATTCTGATTGTTGTTAAGTTGTTGAGCCTGTTGTCGAGGCTGTTGTTGTTGAAACTGCGGGGTAAATCCCGGATTCGGTGTTGTGTTAACGACTGGCGCGACAGCAGCAATCTGTTGTTGACGATTAACATTTCCTCTTGACTTTCCTTGGGACACCATGTCAACACTTTGTTCTTTCTTCTTTTGGAAACCACCTCCGAACTTTTTGGTTCCGCTTGAAGATCCACCTTCTTTAGTTAGACGTCCGGTTCGGACTCCTTCTTCTAGACGCATCCCCATGTTTACCATTTCGGTGAAATCACTTGGAGCACTAGCAATCATACGTTCATAATAAAAGGGACTGAGAGTATTCAAGAAGATCATTGTCATCTCTTTCTCTTTTAACGGTGGATTAATCTGAGCAGCAGTTTCTCTCCATCGTTGGGCATATTCTTTGAAAGCTTCATGGTCTTTCTGAGCCATGGATCGAAGCTGATCTCTGTCTGGAGCCATATCCGAGTTGTATTTGTATTGTCGGACAAAGGCCTCACCTAGGTCATTGAATGTTCGAATATTAGTGCTATCCAAGCCTGTGTACCACTTCAGTGCGGCACCAGTCAAACTGTCTTGAAAGTAATGGATGAGCAACTGATGATTATCTGCATAAGTAGACATCTTTCTGGCATACATCACAAGATGACTTTGTGGACAAGAACTACCTTTGTACTTCTCAAAGTCAGGGACCTTGAATTTAGCAGGTATCTGTACACTGGGAACCAAACATAGCTCCTGGGCATTCTTTCCAAACAAATCTTTGCCTCGAATAGCCTTGACTTCCAGTTGGATCTTGTTGAACTGTTCTTGGAGATCTTCCACAAGATTACGCTGATTTGTGCTATCACTTTGATCATGATAAATCTCATTGCCATCATAAGGAACAGTGTGAACCGTAGGGGTCGGAACTGTCATAGTGGGTTGAGAAAGTGCCATAGTGATTTGGGAAAAAGTTACCCCTGAATGTGGAATAAACGCCGAACCTTGCGCAGCAGGCGCTTCAGTTGTAGCTGTTTGAACCCCAGAGAAATTATGGCGGAAACCTGTACCAAAGCTGAAAGGCGGGCCCCAACCTTCTGGCATGGAGAAAGATGGAATGTTGAATGCAACTTTAGAAACCGGAGTAGTGACTTCAGATGTTACTGTTGCTTGACTGTTGGGTGGCGGCGGCTGATTCTGTGCGGCCATCAAAGAGTCAACCAGAGTAGTGAGACTTTCCAACTTTTCCTGAAGGGTGGTCACTGTACCACGAAGCTCAATATTCTCTTGTTCAGAGTGTTCCATTACTCTTCTTCTGCTTGAACGAGTATTGTATCTGTGATCTGATTGCGAGTGCGGTCGAGAAACTTTGAGACGCGACAGCTTGACGATCTATTGGAGAAAGATCCAAAAGATGAGACTCTATACAACAGACTCGATATGCAGAATGATGTATGCAAAAAAAGAAATTTATGATTTTTCCAAACATTTTAAAGATTATTTCTTTGCAAACATTTGAACACAAACTATTCTTTTATTCATTTTTTTTATTGCAATAATGGGAAATGTTACAACATTGGAGCGTAGCTCCTTACAGAATCAAATGATACATGAAAATCTAAACAAATCCTAAACGTCTTCATCAGACGAAGAACCAAATGCATTGTGCAGCTTGAGCTTCATGATTTCTTTCCCATAGTGAGCTTTCAACTCGGCCTTTTCAGCCCTCAGCTTGTCAACCATAAGGCATTTGAAACTCCTTGGCTCTTTTCTTTACCCAACAGATGTAGGCGTTCGTAGCAATACAGTTCCTTATCTCACCTTTTTCTTTCCATCGGATGTCGTACCAGGCTTTCAACATTTTTGTTTTCAACCCTTGAGGATCATTTCCTTCCTGATAGAAGTAGCTTTCCACTGTAGGGCCAATGGGTTTAGTTGAATTTGCATACCCGAGTTGTCGTCGGGCTAGGACCGGATTGTAGTTAATTCCTCCTTGTGTACCAATGAGGGGTACGTTGGCGAATTCTCCACAACTTTCAATGGTTTCTGTACCGCAGCGAGCCAAGGTATACCACTGAACATCATTATTAGTAAGAGACATAAGTCTTTGAGACCAACGTAAACCTTCTCGGTTTTCCGTGAAAATGGGAGACTTAGGTAAGTGTGAAACAATCCATTTAAACAACAGAGGTGCACAACATACAATAATTCTACCACCTTGGTGATTCCTATGATGGACAGAGAAATACATGTCACCAAGCAGAGTCGGAACGGGATTTCCATTCAAAAAGACCTTTATGGCATTGATATCAACAAAGTCGTCGATATTGGGAAACAGAATCAAACCATAGATGAGCAAGGCTAGTACAGCTTCAAAAGCTATCATGCTACCAGTTTCGATGAAATCAAAGGCTTTCTTTATTAGAAACTGTGAAGGCAAACCTGGAAGGTTTCCTTTGGTAGTCCAATTACTCTCTATTTCAGATTTCTTCAAGTGGGTACCTGTTGCAATGACTGGTGACTTAGGAATGGCTTCCAAACCATTGAAAGGTATTTTGTCAGACACAGGAATACCCAAAAGATTGGCATATTCTTCCAAGGTTGGTACCAACTGATAGTCTGGAAAGGTAAAACACCGGTAGACGGGATCATAAAACTGAACCAGAGTTTTGAGAAGTCCTTCATCAACATGAGTGTTCAAGATAGGCAAAAGCTTTCCATGGCTTTTCCTAAAATCAGAAGGATCTTGTACAAAAGACGCTAACTCTTTCAGTCTTTCCATATTAGGCTCTTTGAAACCGTACTTTTTGGTATACCTTTTTTCCATAACCTAATCCTATAATGTTTGCAAAGAAAATTCTCTAAATTTTTTTGGAAAAATCATGTTTTTTTTTTTATGGAAAAAGATGGGTTTTTTGCATGGATGTACGAATGCATGGATGCATGGATGCCACATATTCAAACATGGTAAAGCAAACATGGCAGTTCAAACATGGTAACGCAAACATGGTAACGCAAACATGGTAACGCAAACATGGTAATTTACACAGGTTCAAAGGTCCAAAGTCACGAGCATGAGGTCAGAGAACCAAAAATGGGATAGTTCTAGTTAATCACCTGCATGACATGTTCTACTGATACGTCAGAGTCTACATTTTTCTTTCGGATATTACCGGCCTTCCACAATTAAACTCATGAGCCAGTAATATTCTCAAGAAAAACTCGTCTGAGTGTGGTTCTCCGCATGACAACTAATCCAAGTCTTCACCTGAATAGTTTCTGCACCACAACCTAATAAGGCCAGGATGGGTTGGGGTTCTACAGCCAACTCAGCTTCTACAGTTCAATGAAAGCAATAATGTCTTCGCAATTAACTCGCTAAACATATATTACAAACAAGGAACCTCCACTGAGCGGAAGGATTCTCACGTGCGCCTACACATGACTATACCCTCCACCTAATTCTTATGTGTACTTAATCCGGGTTAGGATTTGTCCATAATGTATCACTTGTAACAGAACCACACAAGTAACAGAACCAAAGAACCAAACAAGTAACAAGAATAAAATAAAAACAAAATAAATAGAAATAACCCTTCCTTTGGAAACAATAAAAAGATGGTCCCCAGTGGAGTCGCCATTTTTCTGTCGCGGGGAAAAATCGTTGTTCTTATTTCTGGATGAGACACCTGATGCCTTCTTTGGGCTCGAGTGTTCAAAAAATGATTTTTCTTTTGTACGGACCAAACTTTTTATTATTTCCAAAGGAGGAAAAGGAAAAAAGCTGCAATAACCTAAAAGTGTGGGAAGAGATCTTTGGGTAAGAGGGTTGGTTATACGGAGGGAAGGTATTAGCACCCAACGTATCTATAGTACTCTATAGGTTTCTTTGCTTTGTTTTTCATTCCATGTTGTTGAGAGGTTCTGGTGAAATAGGTGGGACCTAAGGTGTTTGTTTGATTATGCTCGCAAAGATCATCGCGATCCTCTGCATACATATCCCTTAGAGGGAATCAGAGCATCTGTAGCTCGGGGTCTACGGGTGCTAAGGTTTGAATGGTTTTTTTTGTTTTGTTTTGCTCGCCAAGGATCGACCTTGTGCCTACGTATTCTCAAAGGGATGTTGAGAAAGTCAGAGCAATCGTAGTTCCCACTTATGCTAGTGGAAGCAAAGGAAAAGAGACAAATGTCATCTCGATGTTCGATGTATCTAATCTATATCATCACATACATCTGTTTGATTTTGTTTGAAAATCTTTTCATTATAAGCCCTGGGCCATGCCACTTATGGCGCTTAGAATGATAAAGATGTTTTTGTTTGTTTAACCAGCCTTGTGGCAAAAACTTTCAATGAAGTCAGCCTTGTGACAAAAAGTTTTGATTAATCAGCCAGCCTTGTGGCAAAAGTTTCAATGAAGTCAGCCTTGTGACAAAAACTTTGATTAATCATCCAGTATGGTGGCAAAACGGTTTGATTGATTAGCCAGCCTTGTGGCAAAAAGAAGTTTGATTGGTTGATTGATTGTTTGTGATGATATAGAAGAGATACTCCTATCATAGAGATGAAAAATGTCTAATCTCCTAAGGTATTTGATTTGGATATTGGGGAGGCTTATAAGAAGCCCGTGGGTCCTTGTACGAAGCCCAAGAGGAGGCTATCCGAGGGTCCTTGCATTGTAAGCCCAAGAGGAGGCTATGGGAGGGACAATCCAGGGTCCTTGCATTGTAAGCCCAAGAGGAGGCTATGGGAGGGTCACTCGTTTATACAAAGCCCAAGGGGAGGCGTGGTATAGTTGGTTTGAGCTCTTAGAGCGATTTCACCGGGAAACCATACTCTATGTCCTAACCTAAACTAGGGGAGATTCTTTGCACGAAGCCCAATAGGAGGCTATGGGGAACCTAGTGTTGTACTAAGTTGAACAAGCATATATAACACAATCACAAATATGAACAAGTACGAACAAATATGAACAAGTACATGAACAAATATGAACAGTTATACATATATGACAAAGTGTGTGTATATAATGGAGTTTATGAAGGAAATATACCTGTAAGCATGCTCCATTTGTATACACGGGGGCTCGGGACTCATACTCGGGGAGAGGCCCGTTGAGTTTATTCAAAGCTGTGTAAACAGGTATTTACAAAGGGGCTTGGGACTTATACCTACATGGAGGCCCATGTTTTATTTTTGGGAAGATTTAAAGAAAACCTTCATTTTTTGATTAGTTGTTCAAAGTTAAAAAACAAACTGATCAAAGTATGTACAAAAGAGGGTATGTACAAAAAAGTGTACAATGAAGTACCTAACTTCATGTACGGGAATGGGACTTATACCTATGTGGAGGCCCATGTTTTATTTTATAAAACATGGTTGATTGTTTTATTTACAAACGCGTCGTTTCGTCGTTTTGAAAACAGTTTGAAAAGTATTGTTTTGAAAGAGTTTTCTGTACAAAGAAAAATTGTGAAAAGAAAGAGGAAAGGGACTTATACTCTCTAATATTCGAGAGGCCCCACATCGTTTTGAAAATCAATTGATCAATTAAAAAGATTTAATCAATAGTTTCAAAAAGAAATGGTTTATTGTCTTTGAAAAGAATCGCGATCGCTTGGTTTAAAATGGTTTGAATTTGACAAAAGTCAACTTAATTAAGTTAAAATCAAATTTTAATGCTTAATTAAGACCTAAGTGATTAGGGTTTGATCACAAAAATATTTACAAGTGATTAGGTTTGAGAATTAAATGAAAAACAATATTTAAAGTATTTTAAAAACACTTAAAAATGTATCATTTTAAACCTAATTAAAAACATATTAAATAAATCTTTTTTTGTGATTTTTTTGATATTGTCAAAATATGTATATTAAATATGAGGTGTGTAAAAAATGAAATAAAAATGAGTTAATTTGATTGGTCAATGAATTAATTAAAGTTGTGTGTAAAAAATGAAAGAAAATAGTGATAAAAAAAATGTTTTGGCCCCCATGAGTGTTGAACTCGCGCCCTCTCTCTCACAACTCAAAAACTTAACCAACCAGACCACGCGCGTGGTCTGTTAATCTCTTGCAATGAATTAAATATATTTTGAATCAAATTCCTAAGTTCAGTTTCAAAATTTGGCGCCAAGAACACAACCCTAACTGATTTTTGAATTTCTTCAAATCTGTGTTGTTTTGATCGATCAAAGGGTCTATCTCACTCGGTTTTGGACGAGGAACATGATGATGATCTCATAATTCATTTATTTTTTCTCTAAGGTGATCAATTTTGTGATGAACACTAAGAACCCTAGAACTGAAATTCAATGTGAAATCGTGTATGATTGATGAATTATGAAATTGATTGAGGGCTAATGATCAGTGATAGTGCAGAAACAAGATGGCAAAGCAATATTTCATTTATGATGCATGATTCATAGAGTTTGAAGTTCAAGTGTTCTTACCTCAAAAACGGCCAAACTGGAAATCGAATTCTGCAAATGAGGGCTCCCAGATGTTGTTTCTTGATCTGAACACCTTCAATGAACCTTATGAAACATGTTTGAATGCTTGGAACTGTTTGGATTCATCTGTGTAAAGCTATGGAACCCGATCTGCAGTATAGCTCAAGTGAGAATCATGCTATGTGATTTTGGAGTTACAGGTCATGGATGATGGTTGGAACAGCTCATATATGGTATATAGGATGTGTTTGGATGATTAGCTTAGACAGAAATGAGCTTGGGTGAGATTTGGCATGATAAGGCTCAATATGTGTTCATATGGAAGTGAGGTAGTGATTTTGAGTTCTTGGTGTTTTTGGGGTGTATGGAAGGATCAAACAACTTCCAAATGATGTTTATGAGTTGTGGGAAGCATCATTTTGCTCAGAACTTCAAAGATTTAGAGGTTGAGCATTTTACCTCTTTGAAACTTAAGAAACTTGCAATTCAAGAAAGAAGAGAGAAAACCTATAATTGTGAGGTTTTGGTGTGAATTGAAGAGTGATTTGCACCTATATTTATAGGCCAAGAGTTCTGAACTCAGACCTTTGCAAGTTGATCAAGAATTGGTGATTTGGCTTAAGAGATAAAAAGGAATCTTTTACATTTAATGCAAAATGGTTAAAGTGACCAAACCATGGTTAAAACTCAAGCTTCTTATCCTCTTCCATTCTGATCTCAAATCAGAAAAATATCTCTCAATTATTGCTTCTATGCATCATTGCTTGGATTATAGGTCATGTAGTCTTGAAACTTAGTGAAAAATGGTGCAAATTCAAGTGAAAATGATCACTAATGTCAAAATTCAAAACCATGGCTAACTCCATATTTTTTCATGCTCTTGGACATTTTGGAAACCTCATATTACACACTTCAAAACCCTAGTTGAAAGTTTCTTCAAGATCTTTAAGGAAGTGGGTGAAAAAGATCCATGAACTTTGAGAAAAATGAAGTTTTAAGTGAAGTTTTCAAAAAGTACCAACTTTGAAGCTCCATATCTCTTAAATGGTTGATCTTATGGAAAAAAATTATATGTGTCAAAGTTGTTTATTGGATCAAAATCTACAACTTTCATGTAAGAAGTTTTTTTCAGTTTGTAGGTGAAATTTTGAGTTATTCCCTTCCAAAGTTTGGAAAAAAACCATTGAAAAACACTTAGAAATTTTTCTAAGTATGGAAAGTCAAACTTTTGACTTTTTGATTCTTGATTGATTTTCTTGATTTTTCTTGATCAAATGACTTCATATATCATATATTGATGATTCAAAACTTCAAAAGTCATAGTTGACCAAAATTCTCCAAAAGTCAATGGTGATCTTGTACAGTTGACTTTTTCAGACGAATCGCGTTTCTGGAGATTTCAAATGAAACAGGCTATCCTCACCAAATGAATGGTATGAATGGATCACATTGAAGAATTAGAGGATATTGAGCCATGGTTTGAGTTGTGGCACCATGTCCTGATTAAAAAGTCAGTTGTTTAGTGAATTAGGTCAAAAACCCTAATTGTCAATCTGATGAAATTGATGACTGTGGATCTTGAATTGAGATGCAATTTCCATTGGATATTGTCATAGGGATTATTTGAGGATGATTGAAACCTTTGGTTGACTCCCTGGGGATTTTTAGGGTTTCCCAAATGTGATCCCTGATTTTGGTCCCTGATAGTTCAAAATCCTAATCTGATGATTTGAAATTTCACTATTGAACAATCCTTGTGTAGGAGATGTTCTGAGCCAATGGATTAGGTCAAAATGATGCACTTGGGGTCTTTATATCATGTCCCAAGTCATTAGGTCAAATCCTGAGCAAAAATCAGGAGTATGCTAGCTTCAGTCAAAACCCTAATCTGGTTGATTCAGAGTCTTTGAGCTTGTTGAAATGAATCTCTGAGGATCAAATGTTGATTATTGATGAAAATAATTCTTTTGAGATGAAGGGAGAACAAAACCCTAATTGATTGTTACTTGTACTGATGAGTGATCTCTTGATTAAATCCTGCTGAGTCACAAGTAACAAACACAAGCTATGCAATTTGTTAGAGATGCAAATGATGCATATGTAAATGATATGAGGTGGTATCTTAGGTCAAAAATTGGGGTATGACACTGTCCTAGATAACAGAACTATATCTTGTACACGTTCCATAATGGGCCTCTCTTCTTGATTCGAAGGCTGTTTGTCTTTCCTTCTAGGTGGTGTTACTCCCATGAACTCTGCCATTCGATTCATTTGAGATGATATCTTTTGGAAAGTCTCCACGTTTTCCCTATTTGTAGTAGCAATATTTGTCATTAGTGGGTTTAAAATTGAAGTCAATTCTCTGGCCAAAGCCCCTAGCATATCATGGTTGCTTGCATCCATTTCTTGTCGAAATGCTGCTTGGTTATTTGTGGTAAAGTGGGGCATCTGGGTAGAAAAACTAGTGTTATGTGCACTTCGACCCACTGAACTAACATTCGGTGAAAATGTCGCATTGTTAGTTGGGGCATATATAGGTCCTGCCCCTCGTACGCCTGTTCCATATTGGTATGGCATTCCATATGGACTATTTGGTCTCCATTCGAAAACAGAATTCGTGCCTTGACCAAACAAATTGTTTGCAGCATTTGTCGAGGAAAACGTTACGTCCTCTGCACTTGTGGATGAGGGTGCGGTTGTCGATACTGAAACTGGAATAGTCCCTGAGGGTCCTGTATTATTTTCAGGCATAGCCTGAGAATTATCTGCAGGTCTCGATCCATTTGGACCCGTTGTATCCCGTGTTCCTTGAGTGGAAGTCGAATTTGCCCCCTGCACTGGCCGTAACGACCATTTTCTTGTTGTACCTTCGTTTGGGAATCGGTTGTGCACTGTTCGTTAATTTACCGTTCCTAAGGTTCATACAAGGTCTTGATATTGTCTAGACAAAAATAAAGCAATTGATTAAAACAATCCGCTTGACACCGTCCCACCAGGTGTGCCAATTTGTTTACGGTGATTTCCGGTAAACAACCGCTAGTCTTCCAAACTATAATAAATATGATTTGGTTACTCGCAGGATCGACTAGATTGATCCTAGGACACATAGTCAAAAAGATTGTTATCAATGTTCATTTGAACCATACTCATGATTCGTCTTTGTCAATAAGCGTTGTTCGATTAAAGAACAAGTAATCTTGATAATCACTTTGTTATATGTAAGTATGATTTCAATGAAAAGATAAGTAACATAACATATGAAACTAAAAGGACTGTTAAAACGTAAAGAATCTTAGAATGCAGAAACGTTAAAGACTTTGAAAGTAAATAACATGAAAGTAATTCGAAAGTAAATGACATTAAAGTAAAGATACAGAAATGTAAATGGCAAGAAGTAAATGGAATGCAGTAATTCTGAAAGATATTTGAAAACGAAAGATAATACACATGTATTAAAGTGGTGGTGTCATACGTACATTTTCTCAGCGAACTCTTTCTCTTAACACTTGATACTTGAGTAAATATGTGAGTGATTTGTACAAAATGAACACACAGAATCCTAACATTAAGACTCCTATTTATACTAGTTTCGACCTTAACGGTCCTACACTAATCTGCTGTCACGTCTCTCATAAGAACTTCCAGCGACGCCATCTGTTACTTGGACAGTTACGAAACCGTCTTCGAATTTCAAATATTCCCGCCTGAGTCCGTCTTCGACGCGTGGCAGTGTATTAAAAACACTACGAAAACACGCTAAGTAGTAATACTTGAATATATTTTATAAATTTTGTCTAAGTTCCCGAAGACACATACTTTCACTAGCTTTCAGTATTCATTATCTTCATAACGAACTTAGAAATCTTTATTCTCGAAACATGGCCATCAGTAGCCATTCTTTTATTTTTAAGGGATGGCCATCAGTAACCATCTTTCCTTCGATTTTCCACTTCTTCGAAGGACAAATATTACAAGACGAAATCTTCAGCTAACAAATAGATACACCCTTTAGATAGAAACAAACATAGGTGGATACCATCGAGTACGATGGGCGCGAGGGGTTGCTAGTACCTTCCCCTCGCGTAACCGACTCCCGTGCCCTGTTCTCTTGTCGAAAGACCTTGTTTTGTTATGAGTTAGGTTTTCTGGTATTCCTTTCCCTTATGGGATAAATATGTTAGTGGCGACTCTGATCCATTTTTCGCGGTAGCGACAACTTCCAATGAAGCGTAACCCATATCCAGGTTGGTATCATATGCCCGCTTTATCTTTCATATGCAAAATTTGAGGTTATGATAATTAGTGATTCGTTCACAAGAGGTCGCAACCTCATTTCTTAAAAAGTTTCTTTAAACTTCAAGACTAACATAGGCTTTGCATTAAAATTATCATTCTTAGAATTAACATTCTTCTTCATGCAAAACATTTGCTTAAACATCAAGGAAATTTCTGTGATGAGAATCCATGGAAAGCTTGATCATGTCGAAGTAAAAGAGACTTGAGAACTCCGCAGAATGAAGAGAAATCATTTTAGAGACTAATTATCAAAGCAAGTTGGCTGAAGGCTCCCTTTGAGCATGTGCAGTTTGTGGCCTTCATTGATTGATTATCAAAGGGGCATGTTGCTTGAATACTCTGATGAGCCTGATGTTGTTCTTGATTGGTTACCCTGAGAGAAAGAGTTTGAATACTCCATTGAGCACGATAAAGTTTCTTCCATAGTTTGGTTGACTTCAAAGGAAATAAACTCGAGGATTCTGATAAGATGTACATAATCAGGGGCAGTCACGACGAGGAATCTCTGTCGTGAGTTCAGCCTATCTGGGGCAAGCAAATCAAGGTTTGACATCTCAAATTCGACTAATCAGGGCTAATCAAGTCGAGGAATCTCTCTCTTGATTTCAATTAATCTGAAGTAGTGACGTCGAGGAATCTCTCAAGCTCACTCAATCTGGGGCAGTTATGACGAGATTCGAAAAATCTCTTCAAGGATCTGTTGAGCAAGAGAAAGAATATTCAAATAATTGAATAGGCTGGGGCAGATTTTCACAAGTAATTGTGGTGTAAGGATCCTTTCGAGGCAAATGTCTTCGTGAATCAGATACCTTCTTAAGTCAGGCAGCCTGGGGCACAATCTTTTGATTTGTATTGAAGGAACCGTCATTCACTTGTAAAGTGCAGTTGACCATCACAAAGTTGATAGGTATCACAATGCTTTTTCCCAACAAGTTACTCTCTCCCCAAGCATAGGAGTTTATTTCTCCTGAGAATTCACTCTCTCCCCAAGCATAGGAGTTTATTTCTCCTGAGAGTTGATTCCATTCCTCAGGCATAGGAGTTTATTTCTCCTGAGAATTCATTATCTCCCCAAGTATAGGAGTTAATTTCTCCTAGGAGTTGTTATACATCCCTAGCCAAGGTTTCCTTATATGGATTTCGAATCCCCAACTTGGTGAAAAGAGGGAATCTCCTCAAATTGAGAATCCTCAAAGCATGGCACATGGTGAGAAGTCATAAGTTATGATTGTGCTTTGCAAGTTAACAACAAGAAGGGGTATCTTGAAAGATTGCCATCCCCACAGAGTTCTCAACACCAAGAGGATTCTCCCTGGTGTTTACCTCGCCCAAGGTCAAAGATGAAATTCGATTGAAAAGATAATGGAATATTCCCTGAAGGGACCCCAATGACTTTGCTTTTATATCACACTAATGCCTTTATTTGGCACTTTGCATATAGTTTCATTGCATTCACATCAAATCTACAAAAATGCGTAGCATTTCCATGAAAATGGATCATTACGCTAAAGAAAAAATTCAAACATGCATCAATGCATAAGCCAGTTTGTGCGTGCTCCAAAAGCACAAAGTAATATATTCCCAGAAGAAGTCTCACCTTCTCTCTCCAGGGTGGATTGGATACGATGTCATTCTCCGTCAAGATCATTGTCTCTGTGGTTATTTCCCGTTTGCTGAGTTCAATCGTTTGGATGAACCATACTTGGTGTGTGGCAATTCGAACGATTGCCACTCTTGTAGAATTACACCCCGCCTTTCGGCCTGTGGGATCCATGTAGTTCTTATGCTTCGCGGGCATCAATGTTTCCTCGCAAACCCAATGCCTAATAAAATCCCCAATAGAGTCTAGCCACTGTTGGTCTTCTTTGGTCAAGTCCAATGATTATTGGCATCCCTTCCAAGTCCCGTGATTATGGGCATCCTTCGGTCAGGTCTATTGTTGATTAGTCCTCCCCGTTCAAGTCCGGTGGTTATCGGCATACCCTTTCAGATCCAGTGAGTTTTCCAACCGTCGTGTTGTGAATCCTTTGTTTTCCGACCTCGAGTCGCGAGTTTCCGACCTTTTGTCGTGGAGATTCCAACCGTTGAGTTGTGAGTCCTCTGTTTTCCGACCTCGAGTCGTCAGTTTCCGACCTTTTGTCGTGAAGATTCCAACCTTGGGTCTTCTTCACCACAAATAGATCTCCTCAAATTGATGATCATGCAAGGTTCCTCCGTGTGTGATGGTAAACGCTACTCCAACATCAATTCTTGGGGCCCCCGATTGAAGGATAAGCAAGACGTACTCTTATCTTGAGCATTGCATCACTCGCATTACTCGAATCCCTAAAGTAAGGAAAAGTTTACAACTCTTGGATGACTTCGTTGGAGTTTTCTTTTGAAGTAATCTGAAGTGTTTGGAAGGAACTGCAAAAAGTATTCGAGAGAAATAAGTCCATACAGAGTCAAGTCTCCTCAACAATGGCAGTCATTCAGTTTTTCATTGCTTTCTCATTCATAACATTTCATTGTTTGTTTAAGCATTTATAGCAAGTAAAAACTTGTTAATTTCTGAATGAAAATCATAATACATTGTTTATGTTCGTCTTGAAGTAATCCATTCGTTATCACTCATAAAATGATTCGCTTGCATACGATATCAACTTTTTTAATACCTTGCTTAGGCAAAGAGCAGAGGGAGAATGATGAAAGATAAAAATGTAAAATCTCTAATCGTGTGTTTTTGAATAAAACCCTACTGAGGATGTACAGGCATTATTTCAAATCCCCAAACACCGGAGATATAAAGGAGATAAACCCTTGTTAACCCCTTTGAGCCTTGAAGCAGGAGTTTCTTTTCTAATCATAAAAACCCTTATTTTAACCTTGGGGCAAGATAGTGTTCATTTAACTTGATCGAGTGTTCAAAACTCACCAAAAGAGTATGCGTCTAAGGATACAACAATGGTTATCCTTCAAAAGGTTGTGGAATGTCAAAACCGCAATGATTATCCTTATTCCATCAAGAGATCAAGAGATGACGATACCACAATGGTAATCCTTCATCAAATCAAAGGAGTGAGGCAATCGCAATCACCTCCAACGAATCAAAGATAATGCGAGGTCACACGGCTTGTTCAAAAAAAATAGCAAAAAAAAATGGCGAAAAAATAACAATAGTAAAAAAAATGGCGAAAAAGGATGAAAAGAAAAATGGCAAAAGAAGCATGTGAAGAAAGATGATGAAATTTCCAAGCAAGAACAAAGTAGTGTGACAATGAATCAGAAGAATAAAAGGTGAGCGACCGCCATGTCCAAAAAAAGAGGAACCTCATTGATTCCTCAACAATTCCAAATTCTTTGTGAGGGATGAACACTCATGTTGAGTTAATTGAACCTAGGAATGGAGAATATCACGATGGGGGTGGGTACCAAATATTTTTTAGCCTAAAAATCCTTTATTTTCTGAAAACCCTGAACACGACCAAGTTACAACCCTTAAAAGTCCTAATTGAAGTAGGGTTTATTTTGAAAGCGCACTCCGATGAGATAGCGTTTAACTGAATCCCAATGAAGCGAGACTCATATCCATGTTGGTATCGTACGTTTGCTTTATCTTCCATATGCAAAAATCGAGGTTTTGTCGACTAATGACCCATTCACAAGAGGTCGCAACCTCATTCCAATAAAAAGTTTTAAAACTTCAAGACTAACATAGGCTTTGCATTAGGGTGAAGGTTAACACGGTGAAGTTAACTTTCTAGTCCATCATGATGAACCATTAAAATACATATTATAACATGTTAGTAAATTTTCTAATAATTTCTACAATTAGCCAATAGACTCAATAATTACATTTGCATTTTCTATAATTTACATATACACCCCAAAAGTTATAAAATTATTTATTTGTCTAAATGAGTATTATAAATATTTTTTTACATTCATTCATTATTTTATCTATTCATAAATATGGAACTTTTTAATGAATAATCATGTTTTGTTGCTTTTGGTTGATTCTTTTGTAGTGCATCTTAAAAAGATACTTACCTTGTTTTTTTTTTAATTATTCATAAATTTACAGTTTTTATTTTGCTAGACATCTGTTTAGATTGATAGATTGAGAGTTGAATTATTAATTAAATAGCAGTTACAACTTACAAGGGACTATTATCCTTACATTAGCATTTGATTTTGCAAAAGAGAGTGATATCATAAATATTGACTCAATTTGCGATCAAAGTATTTTTTTTTCTTGTGTGAGATAGTTGGCAAATAATTACACACGTATTAAAAATCACTAAACAAATGTTTTTTCGTTAGATAATTTTTATTAGTATGAATATGTTTTAGAAAATTATTGACTGTACAAACAAATTAGAGTTAATGGATATAAAAAAATTTAATAAAATTAGTAATTATTAGAATTTTAATTATTTAATTAATTGTTACTTTCATATAACATTAAAAAAAGTTTTAATATTAGTCATAATTAAAAATAGTAATATTATGTATATAAATGTTAACATTAATTAAAGTATAAAAATAATTTAAAAATTAATAGTTTTACAAAACTTGTTTGTATCAATTAACTATATATGTATGATATTTGAAAACTTTAATTAATAAAATTATAAATATAATTTATGATAAATATTAGGGTTAGTTAAAAATATATGTTAGTAAGAAAGTGTAAATAGTTGTTTCTTTACATTTACTTGAATAGTAGGTCACCCATAACAAATCTTAACCATTGAATTTGTTTATTATTAAATCTATGGTTATATTAGTTGTTCTCCATGATGGAGAAATAACTTAACTTCACCATATTATCCTTCACCTTGCATTAGAATCATCATTCTTAGAATTAACATTCTTGTGCATACAAATATGTGCTTAACATCAAGGAAATTACCATGGTGAGAATCAGTGAGTAACTTGATCATGTCAAAGTACAAGAGACTTGAGAACTCTGAGGAGTAAAAGCTAATCATTTCAAATGTTGACTATCAAGGAGCAGATTCTCTAAAAATTCCGTTGGGCATGAACAATTAATGCTTTATTTGATTACCATGAGGGGAAGAATTCGAAGACTCCGTTGAGCGTGGTAAAGTTGTTTCCATGTTTATTTGACTTCAAAACAAAGAAAGCCTGAGGATTCTAGTAAGATATAGCTAATTAGGGGAAATTGAATCGAGGTTTGACCTCTCAAGTTCAGCATATCTGGGGCAATCACGCCGATAAACCTCTTCAAGCTTTGGTCAATCTGGGGCAACCACGTTGGGGAATCTCTCTTGAGTTCGACCAATCTGGGGCAGTTACGTCGAGATTCGATAAATCTCTCCAAGGATCCTGTAGGGAAAATTCCTTCATGGGTCATGAAACTTGGGGCACAATTTTATGAGTTATATCATTTCTCCCTAATCATAGGAGTTCACTTCTCCTAGAAAAGTCTCTCCCCAAGCATAGGAATTTATTCCTCCTAAGAGTTTGTTCCATTCCTCAAGCATAGGAGTTTATTTCTCCTAGAAGTTGTTCCATCTCTCTAACCTGGTCCCCTTATCTGGATCTCTTATCCCCGACATGGTGAACTGAGGGAATCTCCTCAAGCTGAAACTCCTCCAAGCAGCGGCACATGGTGAGAAGTCATAAGTTATTTGACACTCTGCAAGCCAACAACCAGAAGGGGCATCTTACAAGTCAAAGTCCAATATATATTGGCATCTCTACAGAATCCTTAACGCTAAGGGGTTCTCCCTGGTGTTTACCTCACTAATGCCTTTATTTGGCACTCTGCATATAGTATTCACTACATATAACATTGCATCCTCAAAAGCGTAGCATATCCGTCAAAGCGGATCATTACACCATAGAAAAATTCAAACATGCATACAAAGCATAAGCCAAATAATATAAATCAGCACTCAATCAAGACAATGATACTTCCCCATATAAAAGGTTGTCCTTACAAACTCCGATTGATATCTGCTACTACATTACAAATCTCCTCAAGCCACGTTTCCGATACCTGGTATCCTCAATCCCCAGAAGAAGTCTCGTCTTCTCTCTCCAGTGGATCGGACATAATGTCTTTCTTCGTCAGAATCGTTGTCTCCAAGGTTATTTCCCGTATGCTGCATGCATATTAGAGTGTGAATGAGGGTAGGCATTCAACCCATCTCATGTTTCGATCATTTGAATAACCATACTTGGTGTGTGGAAATTCGAACGATTGCCGCTCTTGAAGAGTTACACCCCGCCTTTTGGCCTGAGGGATTAATGTAATTCTTATGCTTCGTAAGCATCGATATCTCCGTAATTTCCAGTGGCTAATGCCATCTTCTTATCGAGTCTAGTCGTTACTATTCTTGTCGTGGTTATTTCCCGTATGCTGCGTGCAGATTAGAGTGTAAATGAGGGTGGGGACTCAATCCATCTCATTTTTCAATCGTTTGAATAACCATACTTGGTGTGTGTCAATTCGAATAACTGTCGCTCTTGAAGAGTTACACCCCGCCTTTGGTTTGAGGGATTAATGTAATTCTTATGCTTCGCAAGCATCAATATCTTCGTGATTCTTCAGTGTTTACCGATGTCTTTTGATCGAGTCTAGTCATCACTAGTCTTTGCAGTTATTTTCCCATATGCGGACGACCTTTTCGGATCCAACCCCCGCATTGTGCGTCCTTTGCCTTCCGACCTTCAAACTGTTTCAAAGCCCAGTTCCCGTCCTGGCAAACCATTTCAAAACCAATTCCCAATCCCCAACCTCAGTGTTGTTGATAATCTTCTCCTTCTCTAGCCTCATTGTCGACCTTATCCTCGTCTTTTTCAATTCTTGTGGGTCGTAGCTCCGTTGATCTTACCCTGGTTTCGAGTCATGGATCGTAGGTCTTTCGACCTTATCCTCGTCTTTTTCAATGCTTGTGAGTCGTGAGTCCGTTATTCTCACCCCGGATATGAGTCATAGATCGTACGAGATCTTTTCCTTTCAGTCCTGAAGATCGCCCATAGATCTTCTCTTGGTGTCGAGTCGGTGTTGAGTCATAGATCGTACGAGATCTTATTCTTTCAGTCCTGGAGATCTCCCATAGATCTTCTCCTGGTGTCGAGTCGGTGTTGAGTCATAGATCGTACGAGATCTTTTCCTTTCAGTCTTGAAGATCTCCCATAGATCTTCTCTTGGTGTCGAGTCGGTGTTGAGTCATAGATCGTACGAGATCTTATTCTTTCAGTCCTGAAGATCGCCCATAGATCTTCTCCTAGTGTCGAGTCGGTGTTGAGTCATAGATCGTACGAGATCTTTTCCTTTCAGTCCAGGAGATCGCCCATAGATCTTCTCCTGGTGTTAAGTCATATATCGTACGAGATCTTTTCCTTTCAGTCCTGGAGATCTCCCATAGATCTTCTCCTGGTGTCGAGTCGGTGTTGAGTCATAGATCGTACGAGATCTTTTCCTTTCAGTCCTGAAGATCTCCCATAGATCTTCTCCTGGTGTCGAGTTGGTGTTGAGTCATAGATCATACGAGATCTTTTCCTTTCAGTCCTGGAGATCGCCCATAGATCTTCTCCTAGTGTCGAGTCATAGGTCGCACGAGATCTTATTCTTTCAGTCCTGAAGATCGCCCATAGGTCTTCTCCTGGTTTCGAGTCGGTGTTGAGTCATAGATCACTACGAGATCTTATCTTTTTAGTCATTGTTTCATACAACCATTCTCTTTGAGAACCCTATATTGGCATCGTTACCACGTTACAAGCTATCACCATTCAACCATTACTCACCATAAACTTCTCCACCAGAAAAATGAGATTAAAAGTTCTCTTTCCCCAGCAGACATCGAAACAAAATGAAAAAACAAGGATAACATTTACACCATCTTCTCTTTAGGACAAGTTTCTGGTACTTTGATATTTAATCCTCTTCTATCTCGAATGTTCGAAAGGCTAGCGCAAATCTCACCTTCAGGTTTAAGACGATTAAATAGGGGCAGCTGTCATACCCCAAATTTGTCCTACCCTTTTAACTGGCTTAGACTTTTGCATTCATCTGCATATTTCCATTAGTTCATCTAACACTTTGCATTCAATCATCAAATAAACATCTAAATCATGGGATCCAGGGCTTCACAACATCCAGGGTCTCTACACTTTGCAAACTTATTCAACAGAGGTGTTCATTGTTTGTGGATTAAAGTACTCTTTGTATGCTCGGGATTATCAGATAAGTCCTGAGGCATGGACCTTATGATCATCAGAGACTTTTGCTCAACATTTGGGTTATATTCGTTAAAGTGGTCAGGTTATCACTTGTGGTATGAGTCATTCGCTCTGGGATTTAATTTAAGGATTTAGAATGAAGTCAAGATTTCACTGAGATTGTAAGATTGCCCTTATTATTCAAGATTGGATCAAAGGTCATATTGAAACATTCATTCATGATTATTCCAAGTCACAAGCTCATTCAAGTGCATTGTTTCAAATACAAGTTACATGTTACAAAAAGGAGAGTACAGAAAAATCTACAAAATTTGGCATAGTTGACTTTTTGGTCAATAATTGACCTTTGGTCAACAGTTGACCATTGACCCTAAGACTAGAATTGCTGACTTCTAAACCTATCTCCTTTTATTGCCAGCCCATTTTGTCTTTATCTTTGCTTCGCTCACCATGACTCGGGGCACCATGTTGCTTACTTTGTACGAGGTCATCCGCGTCTAAATTGAGCCAAATCCCTTCATGATTCAAGCCAAAGCAAGGCCATTGTTCCATTACAAAACCTGCATGCCAACAAGACAATTAACCAAAAACAGTTCCAAAATCAGCAAACGTACATTCATAACAGCTCTAACATAGTTCAGAAATCCAACATACTTCAAACCAGTTTCAACAATATGCCACTGATACATCTTCATATCATATGTACTATACAGCCTTGCATACATGTACTTAAATCTCACCACATTAATACATTCACAACCCAGTTCACTACATATACATACATTCGATATCAAAATCACAAAACCAAAGTTAAAATGCTGAACCAAATAGAAAAATGCAGCATTCAGGATAAATCAAAATTGTTTCCTAACTGTCAAAAACCTTACTTCAAACATCCCTATACACTCACTACACATTCACTTACATTGCAACTAACTTCAATCCAAAGAATCGTGTACCCACCTTAAGCTTGTGTCTGGACCTGCATTCAAACCTGTACAAAAACATTCAACCAACCTGTCACTTACTCACAGTTAACAATTACCAAATGGCATAACACCGTTGTGTTGACTAGGTTCCTATAGCTTCAGAATAATTCCCTATAACTAACAGAAAGTTGGAACACATGCCGGTTCGTTTACCTCATTTCAATAACTAATAATCCAGTCCAGAAAAATAACCAACCAAGATCAGTTCAAGGCAAAGCTCCAATAGAAAACCGACCCTGCATAATTATAACAAGTAAACTGGTACAGGTTAAATGAAAAGCTAACACAAAAATTAGGCACAGTGCTAACACACCGGCTTCAACACAAAATCAATTCGAAAACCTATCACAACTCCATTCAGTTTACGCCCAGTTCGTACCTGCACTGAGTCCAATCTGAGGCACACCACGGAGCTCCGAATTGCAACCATGCTTATCATCTCGTTCCATCTGCAAGCAAGCATCAAGTCACTGTCAAACCTGCATAAGTCGGAAATTGTTCAAGTACAGATCAGATTCAGTCAGTGTGTAAACCATTTTACGTCCCACTCAATAAGCAAGCTGAATAAATACTATTACCTCTTGAAAAGAAGACCAGTGGCAGCATACATATGCCAAACACACCCTACAGAAAAAAAGCAGTCCATTAATGTTCATGTGTACAATAGAGGACCAGTATCAACTTGCAACAATCCTGCACTATGCTCCTTGTCCACCAAAATCTAGCCAAACACCATACAAGTTCAAAAACCAATACAAAGACTAACTCAGTTTCCACTTGTTTTCAGCATTAACAACTAATTGTCACCAACTTCAGTTTTCAATTTCTAACAAACCCACCAACCCTATTAACCAGCATAACTAACTTTCATAACTACCAAAAACCAACAAAACATATTTGTAACAAATTTTCAACCCATAACTAACATTTAACCAACTCAACAGAGAAATAAAAAAACAGTTATAACAGTGCCAGCTCATCTATTAACTGCCAACAGAAATAACTGAATCAATAACTGAAAATCAGGAAAGAAACTAACATGTGAATCCATATATAACAGAGCACTGATTATTCTTAAGTTTTAAAAAATCCATTTTCACTTTCTTCAAGCTTCCACTCTCCACCATTTTTCATCATCTTCACAACTTCTATAAATTCAGATCTCCCTCCTCTTCAAACATTTTCACTCGGCACCACCTCACTCAGATACTTCATTCCTCTCCCACCTTCATCCATCTTCTTCAGTCTATGAACCTTCACACATTCTTCATTCATTCTTCAATCATCTTCTTCTCGGCATAATCTTCAATCTTCTGGATGCATCTCTCATCATCCTCTCATTCTCCGAATTCACAAACCTGATCACCGCCTTCAATCAAGAAAAAAGATTTCATAAACTTTCACAACAATCGCATAACAGAAGATTGAAGAGCAACAAAGCGTAACAAAATTCATCACCTTCAACGCTTCTTCGATCCTCACACTTATCGATCGATTCCTCACCACCGATAGTCTTCAAACTCTTTCTCAGAGCCTCTTCCTCGCCGTTACGCCTCAACCGCGGTCTTCAATCTTTGTCAAATGCTAGGATTTAGACCTTCAACGCCACTATTTCTCTGATGTTGCTGCGATTACGATACCACCGTGAATCGGAGAGACAATTCTGATCAGAGAGTGCAATTGGAGAGAACGACCCAAGAAGGGAAGAGCGAGATTGCGAGGGTGTTATAGTTATCCACGGCGGTATGTGTATGATCGGAGAAGAAGCTTCTTCCGCCGCTTTGCGCTGCGAGCTAGGTAGAGCTTCCTATGGATGAGAACGAAAATCCCAAAGGTCACAATAAAATTGATATAGAAATGATATAGAAAACAATAAAATTGTTAGTTGTAGGATTAATAGATGTTAGTATATTAGGTTTGAGTTAGAATTCTCTTAACATTTAAAAACTCACAAAAATAGTAGTATTTTTAGGTTAATTTTTGCACTAATGTTTGAATTGCTTTTGTATCATTTACATGTTAATTTTTGTATAATTGTTGTGTGATTTTGTTGCTTAGCATTTGGCCATATTTTTGGCCTATTTTGTTAATACCATTTTAATGCTCCTTTTAGAATTTGATCACCATGTTAACATTAGACTTAGATTAGAATGATAATTAGGTTAGAATTATTAGGTTAATTCCCCTATCATTTTCTTTTTCTTTTTTCAACCATAAAAAATCTAATAAGTATCGACGAAGATCATACCGTTACTCTTTTTCATAGTGGGAAAGAAATGAATAGGGCGTAGGCCCCGATGTATGTTCTTTTCTACTTAGTGGGAGAGAAATGATTGAGATGTAGGCCTCGGTGTATTTCTTAACCGTTATTTAGAGAAACAATTGAGGTGTAGGCCTTGATGTGCGTTCTCTAAATATTCAAAAACTCATTTTTGTATGATCTAAGTCACAAATAAATTCCCTTAAAAAAACACCAACCAAAAACACTTAAAACACTTAATAAATGTTCAGATTTAAAACAAAGTAAGGAAGTGGTGCGAAGCCTTGTAGTGGGTTTTGTCATCATGGAATTACCCTAAAAGACACAAACCAATCTCTCTTTTTCTTCTTTCTAAGGGAAATGTTATTTCCGCTCGAACGCATCGTAGGTCGGTCCCTTATGCAAGAGCGCAAACGTTAACTCCGCCCAACTAAAAAACACAAACATATAGACATAGATATAGTTAGACACCCTTTAGATAGAAACAAACATAGGTGGATACCATCGAGTACGATGGGCGTGAGGAGTGCTAGTACCTTCCCCTTGCGTAACCGACTCCCGTACCTAGATTCTCTGGTCGCAAGACCCTGTTCCTTCCTTTGTTAGGTTTTTTGATATTCCTTTCCCTTATGGGACAAATATACTAGTGGCGACTCTGTTAATTTTTCGCGAGCGTGCGACAGATGGGTGCGGGTTTTGCATAGTTGCTTGTATACCTTGTGTAATTGTGACACGATGAGTCCTAAGATGGACAAGTCATATGTTTTCTCCGTACTTGTACCAGATGTAAGGATAAACCCCAATTTAATGGTGGATTCAGTTTTGGTTATGCATGTACCTTGTAGAACCGAGTGGACCCATAGGATATGAGGACTCACTGAGACTTAGTAATCTCACCCCAATCATCTTATCTTTTTCAGGTGCAGTTTAGTCGCGTATGATCTATAGCAGGTTTGGATTGAAGGCTTGGGAGTAATGATGGCTGGAAGACTTTGTTTTATCTCTTTTCAACTGCCCAGATCCATTGAAGACCATTGTTTTATACCTTCTGTCATACCCCAAAATTTTCCCGATCAAATCTACGTCTGCTAATCCATCAAGGTTCAAAATTAAGAGTCATGGGGTTCGACATTTCTATTGTCAAACCTACTCTCTTATAAAACAGATTGAGTTGGAACAATGGCGTAAGTAGCAGGTGTTTTGGGATCTAAACATTGGACCCAATTATCACAAGGTTTCTGTCGTCTTAGATATAATTGCTTTTTACTAACATTTTTTTGTTTTTTGATTTCTTTTACTAATAATTTCATTTTATTTTTACTATACCACTTTCTTATTATTATAAGGTTCTATTAGAAAGTTATTATTGTATTAATATAACAATTATTATTATCAACATTATTATGTTATTACTTACATTATTTATTTATCATATTGTCAAAATTCTATAAAAAAATATATAGGGTCTTTATGTTCAAAAACCGGAACTAGCAGTCTCAAATAGAATCAAATGGTTATAGTAGAAAAACATTCCAAATCAAGATTCTATCAAATCTCAATATTCTCAAAAAGCAAGATTTGGATCAAATTGGTTGACCTAAACTAATGTCATATATATGTAGAGGGATTGCAGGTGCAAAAGGAGAGGAGGAATCGGCAGAAAAGTCCTTGAACCGAACACAATTTTCTGAGAAAAAAAATCAAATTCGTTCTCAAGGATAGGAAACAATTCCAGGCATTTTGAGGATTCAAGTACACTCATGAAGCATCATAGATCATTCCTCAATACTTATGCAGGCCTGAAGCTCCATGAAGCTCCTCCATTAAGCCACGGTTCAAGCACTAGTTATTTTAATTTCGTTTCCTTACATTCAGTCCTGGTTAACGCGTTTTGATTTCGTATTCTGATTCGCAAAGATGTATGGAACGCTGATGTTGTTTTTAATTTGATGTTTGGCTCATATATAGTAAAACGCCATTGCTAGGGTTGCAAGGTGTGAATTGGGATTTTTGGTTTGGGACGAAATCGGTCTAAAATATTGACGCTATTGAATTCGTGAGGTTACGTATGGTTAGTCTGGGCTTTTAATAGTGTTTATTTAACATATGTGACGACATGGATGTTTTGCAGGCCTACGGCAACGTGTGAGAAGCGTTGCCTAATGGTTCTGTGTTTCCAGAAAAATCGCGAGGAAGAAGAAGAGAAGGGGGCGCGTGCTTGCTTCTTGATTTCAACATTTGAAAATCGTTTTCTATTCATATTTAATTTGATTCCACTAACTGACAACTTGAAGCGTTTGGTTCAGTGGCGAAGTATGATAATGGCCTCCAAAACGCCAGTTCGATCCTGGCCAAGGTACGTTTTTTTACAAATTACGCATCCACCAATCCAATACACTAGGCGCGCGTACGCTCGTCACGCATCCTCAGATCCATACCGTTGGATCGTCACAAACCTTGATCTGAGAGCTCAGAATATGCATACCCATAATACACCATCACAGAGCTGCCACACAGGATGAAAATCCAGGTTAAAATCCAGGTTTTCTATATAATATATTTATTTATGTACTATTTATTTAGTTAGATTAAATACTAATTAATATATTTAATTTAATTAGTTTATTTTAATTAGGATTAGGTATATAATTAGGATTAATTACTTAGGATTATTCTCTCGATTGTTTTCCCCCGATTATTCGACTTAATTATTTAATTAGTTTTAATTACAAAAAAACCACAAAAAAACCCTATAAAGCCCTATAAAGGGGTAAGAAATTAGGGTTTGCCCAATCCCATGACCATTTGGGTAAAAATATTAATTTAAGTAATTCTTGAATAATTCTCTCCTCGACCTGACTAAAGCTATTAGTCACATTAGACGAGAGATAAAAGAATAAAACATAAAAAATATACAAAATCTAAAACACATCGAATTTGCTGCCCGCAACGATCAATCTATCGATCTGAGTAACCAGCAATGCCCCATAATCCGTTAGCTATACTGACCAAATCTATTGGTCATCGCATCTAACGGTGACATATCGAATCAGGGTTGTACGCCCAAATCTAAAACATTCAAAATACTTCAAATCAAACTACGGATTTTCATCCTTTTTAATCAGGCAATTCAAAATGCCTTTCAAACCACAACTTCTAAAACTACGATAGGCCATTCAAAAAGCCTTCAAACAACCTCATACTAATTTAAAGGCGTACAATCCTGTGCCCGAACTACGTTGACTCTGATTCTCCCTAAGGAGATACGTAGGCACTTGGATAACCAAGGCGAGTCCCCCTCCCTCAAAACCTCAATTTAGTTCAAATCTCAATTTTCACCCTATTCATTTCCTTAGCTATTAACCTCTATAATTTTAGCCATAAACCTTTATGTTAAGATCAAACCTTAGGAAAGGGTTGAGGGTGCCTAACACCTTCCCTCGACCTGATTATAATAACTTACCACGAATCTCATATCTGCGTAGGGTTTCCTATTCGCCCTTCAGAATAGGTGGCGACTCTAAAACTTAATTTTTAGGGCAGGTTGCTACAGCTGGCGACTCTGCTAGGGACTAATCATTAATGGTGAATTATTATGCTCCGAGGTTTTGGCAGGGTTTAGGTTTTGGCGAATCATTTAGGTTTTCGGCAAAAATTTTAGGGTTTGGCTAATTCGCCATTTTAGGGTTTATGGTTTATTTTAAATATTTAAATTTTATTTATTTATTTATTTGCTTGCAATTTCAATTATTTACTTGCAATTTCAATTATTCACAGCAATTACATTTATTTACAGTAATCTAATTAAATATTTGTTTACGTGAATATTTTCTATTTTACTGCACTTCTTTGGTTGTATATAAATTGTTGTTAAACCTAAGCGTGAGAATTATAATTAAGACCATAGGGGAACTACATTGCCTACGAGTCTTGTTATAACTCCACTCAGAGTGGGTTAAGTATTCGGAAAGGTCTGATACGAGGCTCGACCTTGTTGAGGGCTGGACTGGGTATTTAGCTGATCTCTCTGGGAACCTACCCCTAAAATTCGAACCTCATGGATAAAATGAGTTGTTCAAAAATCCAAAGAAACAAAAAGTCTCGGCCGCTACGAACGACCCCATGAGACCTTCTAGAACATACCTATGGGAAGGGTAGGCACCTTAAGCCGTTGCGTCGGACCTATGAACCTAGGGCTTATGTGCCTATGTGCTTATTATCATATGTTTGCAATTTATATACTGTGAATGTCTTGCGTTTTAATTTTGCAGGTATTCCTACGCGTTCCCTGGTCTGCAGGGACCCCATTTCTAAGACCATGTCCTTCCCACGAAGGACACCTCCATTTATGCACGTTGATTGGTCTCTCGATGGCCATGAGACCTAGTGACTGTCATGAACGGTCACTCCGCGCCTGCATCTATGCACTCCCTAACCTGTAGGGAGTTTCCTTTTATATTTTTGTATTTTACAACTACGTGTCTTTCCCACGAAGGACATCTTCGTTTACGCACGTCGATTGGCCTCTCGATGGCCATGCGATCCAGTGACTACCTTGAACAGTCACCATGTGCTTACATCCACGCGTTCCTTAGCCTGTAGGGATTATATTTCTAAAATCACATCCCTCATACGAAGGACAACTTCATTAGCATGCGTTCGATTGGCCTCTCAATGGCTATGAGATCTAGTGACTGTCCTGAACGGTCACTCCATGCTAGTTCCCACGCACCCTCTAACTTGTTGGGTTGGGATTTCCATATATACATCTTTCATCCCTAGCCTGTAGGGATTTCACTTCGTCCATATCGTCCTTAGATAGGTTGTGTTCCGCATAGAGAACCTTCCCACGAGGGACAACTTCATTGGTACACGTTGATTGGCCTCTCGATGGCTTGGAAATTGTCTTGAACGGTCACCAGCCGCTACCTTCTGCATGCTCTCGAATCTAAGGGATTTCCCTTAGCGTGTCATAACATTTATCCTGCAAAGATTCCACGAGGGTCTAATGTCGCCTATAAGGCTACCCCTAGGATCATATGTTACATGTCTGCATTGCATACACGGAGTTATAATATAAGGAGTCTCTCGCGTACGCGTGCATTAGCATTTTCATGCATTCATACATTTACATTTGCATTTCTATCTTCTCCCGCGTCCACGCTTTCTGTGCTAGCCGATTTCCCGAGACTTATGGAGAAAAATCAAAGGATTATAAACTACGGAGAAAGGAGGATAAATTATTTAGAATGATCTTAGTCTTACTAAGAAAAAGAGGATGTCTTTCACCATGCCAGCCACATGTCCATGCCTTGTCATAACAGGATTGTAAATACAATAAAGGTTGTAATCGAGCAAGGATTAGTTCAACAAAGAGTTCCCTCATAGATACACTCAAGATGTATCTAGTCAAAAAGGGGTTCATCTTAGAACATATCACACTTACAAGGATGCTCTACGATAACCTGGGGGCAAGAATTAGTCCAACTGGGGCAAAATCCTAAACAAAGATGCATAACTACGATGGGAGAAAGGCGACATGTGTTAACTCCATACCAAGGGGCAAAAGGGTCATAGGCTATCTTTATCAATCTACAAACCCTGAAGGTTGCAATGGTGTGATACTATCCTTAGGAAAAGCAAAAGAGGTTCAGTCAAAGGAAACTCATGAAGTTCCGATACGACGAAAACCCACCGCTAACGATTTATTCCCAACAGGTTTGACATGTCCAAGGAGAACTCGAGGTTACCCTTCACTTCTACAAGTCCATGAACTAAGGAGTAAAACAAGGTCAACGGATTTACAAAGGAGGTTGTCCCTAGGATCAATACATGTTTACCATGCTCAGAATTTCAACCCCTACGAGCGCTAAGTGTCACTTAGGATAAAAGTTGTATCCTCGGATTAGCAATTCTAATGGGATGACCATGCAGGTTTTGGAATCAATTCATTCGCTTCATTCGCGCACTTCTATTTTTCAATTTCAAATTTAGGGTTATTGACAAACTGAAGGGAGAATGACGAATACAAATAACTAAGTCTCGCTAAACGTATGCTTTCAAGGTAAGACCGAGCCGAGGATGTACAGGCATTGCTTCAATTCCCAAACAGTGGAGATATAAGGATGTTAATCCCTCGTCACCCCCTCGAGCCAGGAGTTGGAGTTTTGTTTCTACTTTTCAAATAAACCTTGATTTCAACCAGAGGCAGGGTAGATTTCGATTAATTCAATGGTGTATTTTGGTTGTTAAGAGAATCAATCAATGAATCAAGGGTTCAAGCATAAGGTTCAAGCATATCTTCTTCCTCGCATTCATCCAAAATTGAGGAAACAATGGAGATAACATTCACAACAATCTTCTTCCTCAATACATCATTCAAAATCGAGGAAGTATCAAAGTCGAAGCTTACAAATCAAAGTCAATATGGAAGTCACAACATCCAATATCCAAGAATCAAATCTCGAAGGAGTATTCGAACAAAAAGGAGAAGAAACGACCGCTAAGTCAAAAGAAAAAAAAAAACAAAAAACAAAAAATGACTTAGGCAAAAATTAGGGCATCCCGATGGATCAAACTCAAAGGAATTGGTTCATGCAAAAGTAAGGGATAAAAACAAAGGCGAAATACAAAGGATAATCTTGTGACTGCTAAACCATCAAAGCTTCACATCAATGCTTGGATCTTCACAACATTTTCATTAATGCTTGGATCTCTACTAAGGCTTCTGCTTAACATTGAAACTAAAACAATTCTCTTACAAACAAAACACATTCATTGGATTAGGCGAACTTTAGGATCTGGAGAACATCAAGGAGAAAGGGGTGGGTTAAATAAAATTTTGAGCCTTATATCCATTGTTTCTTAAAACCATGAACCAGACCAAGTTACAACATTTAAAAGTCCTAATTGAGGCAAGGTTAACCACGAAAGCATACTAGCAGGATTTTGTTATACCGACTCCTATGTTTGTTAAAACTATTCATAACTACTACGCTTCTTCAAGCATCCATTTCTAATCATCCAGTCCTAATTCATAACGGACTTCGATTTCAAAACTTGCATACACATTGCATTGGAGGTACTTCTCAAACGGTACAACGTCATCTGCGAGTATACACTTAGCATCGAGGAGATCTCGAAATGGGTTAATCAAAGGTGATCACTCCTAATAAAGACTCTGGAATGGGGGAACCACATCTAGGGGGTTCTCCTAAACAGGGGCAAAAATTTCAAGGATCACAGGGGCGTGCAATCAAATATCCTATTCACTAGGGGCACTCTTCCTAAGGTTCAATCGACTTGGGGCACATCTCGAAGCAACAGCAAACAGAGGCATGTCAAACATGGGAAGAATTCAAATACAAAGGATAGAACACTATGGATAGTCCTCCATATCCTGGAGATCAAGGGCACACCCTCCAATCTAAATGGCGAAGCATATGACAAGGTTATTTCTCGGGGCATTTCCTTCATGGCATGGAAATCATAGGCATCTCTTCCCACAAAAATATTGGGGCAATGGATATCAAATCCATAACACGCCCAACATAAGGAAAAGGTGTTCTCGCACTTTACAACATCCGACAAATCTTTCTCCTAACTACGATATTCAAAAACAGGTATCGGGGAATCGCGCTAGCATCACACCCTACCTTATCAAACAAACCTGCAACTCTAGCGAGCTATATACGCTTTGGTTATCAACAACCTATCATCGGAGTATCATGCAAATACATATAAATCATGCATTACATATATGGGTCGATACATTACACCATACCTTTTCAGTTAGTCTTCTTTAAGACAAATCCTACGATCCTTTCTAGGAACCTTTTCAGATAGTCTTCTATAAGACATAATTTTTCTAAGAACCTTTTTGGGTAGTCTTCTTTAAGACATTCTTTTTCTAAGAACCTTTTTGGGTAGTCTTCTTTAAGACATTTTTTTTCTAAGAACCTTTTTTAGGTAGTTTTCTTTAAGACATTCTTTTTCCAAGAACCTTTTTAGGCAGTCTTCTTTAAGACATTCTTTTTTAAGAACCTTTCTAGGCAATCTTCTCTAAGACAATCGCCGTCATTTTCCAAGAATCTTTTCAGGTAGTCTTCTTTAAGACATTCTAAGAACCTATTCAGGCAGTCTTCTTTAAGACAGTATTTTTCCAAGAACCTCTTTAGGGAGTCTTTTTAAAGACATTCTTTTCTAAAAAAAAAAACCTGTCTAGATAGTCTTCTCTAATACAATCATCGTCATTTCTAAGTACCTTTAGGTAGTCTTCTTTAAGACAATTTGTCATCCTTTCTAGGAGCCTCTTCAGGTAGTCTTCTTCAAGACGTTATCTTTCCAAGAACTTTTCTAGGCAGGTCTTTTCTAAGACATTCACTGTCCTCTCCAAGAACCATTTTAGGTAGTCTTTGTAAGACATTTTCAGCCTTTCCTGGTGGTCTTCTTTAAGACAAATTTCTATCCTTGCTAAGAACCTTTTTAGGTAGTCCTTCTTAAAGACAGCTTTCAGCCTTTTCAGGTAGTCGTCTTTAAAGACATTCATCATTCCTTGCTAAGAACTTTCTCAGGTGGTCTTCTTTAAGACAAATTTTCATATCCATTCCAGAAACCTTTTAAGGTAGTCTTATAGAAGACATTACTTCGTTCCACTCGCTACATCAATCAACATATACATAAGCATAAGCATTACCCGCGTTCATAAACATTACTCAGTCAGCATAAGCATAGCTGTGGAGTAGGTGAAAATATGGAGTAAACAAGTTCAACGGGTTCAATAAGGAGATAAAACCTTGAGATTGACATCAGCATCAACATACAAACATACGCATTAGCATATGTGTCATACCCCAAATTTGTCCTACCCTTTAACTTCTAACTGGCTAAGGCTTTGCATTCATGTACATACATCACCTAGGTCATAATCCATACCCATGCATGCATATCACTGGTATCAATCAAAGATCAGCAGGAAAGAACTTTTGTGGCAAGGTATTGATTGAAGGGTACAAGCTTGCAAATCATCTGGTTCCTTAAATCAGGGTTTCTTTGACCAAAGTCAACCAGTTGACTTTCTGGTCAACAGTTAGTCAGGAATGGTTTCTATGTGTGAAAAGCTTCTCATACTGACTATGTGGATGTGTTTGTTTGACTGGATTTGACTGGAGGAGATTTAATCGGGAATTTCATCAATAGTCGGAAAAATCAGAATAGTTGACTTTTGAGTCAAAATCAGAAGAATTATTCAAATATTGACTTGTGGTGGAAAATCAATCAAGAAAAGTCAAAGAATGGAAAAATTGGGAGTTCGACAAAATTGCCAAAAATAGCAAAAAAGACAAAAAAAAAAAGAATGTTTCAACACTTGGAAAATTTTTGGCATTTTGAACCTTGGTGAGCAGTCCACTTCAGCCCTTATTTACACGTGGCAAATGACATTTCTTGGAAAAATTTCCAACATCAAAGTTATTCCCCTCATGGAGGAGAACAACTTTGTAGTTGGACACTTTTTCATTTGAAGCTTGTATGAAGAGTTAAAGTTGCTTGAAGTTACTGAAAATTCATTCAACCCAAGTCATAATCCAGGTCATGGGCCAGGTCATGACCAGACATTTCATCAAGCATGTGGCGTGCCAAATGTCAAGATGGTTCTTGAGCTCTACAAAAATGCTATAAGCTCAAACTTGGTGTCGTTCTTCTCTCCTTCATGCCCTCTATGCAATAAGACAAGAATCAATCCATTTGGGTGAATATTGAATCCATTGTGAAGCCCTAAAGTGATGATCCTGCCAAGGCAAGCATTGCAAGAACTCGGGCCAAGAGACAAAGGCATGCGCAAGACATTTTGTCAAACAGGTGGTGTATCAAATTGGAAGCTCATTTTTTAGGGTTATAAGCATGTTGTAAATGCAAACAAGACGTCAATTTTCTGTCCTCCATGTGTTCTACCCAAGGATCAAAGAAATATATCATTTGGTCACGATTTGAGTGAGATATGAGGTTTCAAACTCGTGCACTTGAAATGACATCCGTTTAGCCTCAAGGATGAATCCGTGCGTGCAGGGCAAGTCAGTGGTGCCAAGTGATGTTTTAGTATGTTTTTGGTAAACTTCAAGCATTACCTCATGATCCCTCCAACATCAATACTCTTCTACTCCGTCTTCTCTCCCTTTGAGCGAAAGTTTGTGGCATTTGGTGGGGTAGAGGTCAAGGTGTAGAGTCTTAAAGGGGGTGGCGTGAGAAGATGTTGGGCTAGCAAAAATCTTCATGCATGCAGAAAGATACCATGCAGCCATCTATCAATGCACATTCTGAGAACGAAAAAAGCCAAAGGAAGCTCATCCCAAGTACACACTCCTTGAGTTTGGGAAGAGCTATCAGCTGCAGCATCCACACTCTAAACACCATACACCACCACACTACACCTATATAAATACCAAACCCTTCACGAACTCAGAGAACACACGCTTCACTTTTTCCATTTTTTCAGTTTCAGATTTTCTTCTCTCTCTCATCACTCTTTTCATCCTCTCTCATCTTCTTCTCATTCTCTCCTCTCTCTCACTTCATCTTCTTCCAACAACCCTAACCTTTTTCTAACTTCCATAACCAAATAAATCATCTTCAACTTTCATCTACAAGCGCAAAAGCTTCTTCAACAACCAGTCACGATCTTCATCACATTCAAGGAACAAAGTCTCTGCCATTGCAAGGAATCATCATCTTCAGCTTAGCTTCAAGATCACCATGGATCTCTGAGTTTATTTCTCAGAGATCCCTTCCTCTTCAATCTTTATTGTGTTGTCACTATCATCATCATCATCTAGAATCCTCATGTGTGTATCCTTCTCGTGGTTCTTTCGCAACGATTACGTGATCAGCATCTAGTTCTTTGCTATAGGAGATCTGTGAGTCTGTTTCACACCGATCGAGGTTGCAGAAGGATCGCTCAACATCATCGCCATGGATTCACGTTCGTCAGATGCGTCAAGATCCAAACCGGAAGTGTAGAATTCCCTGGATGATCGCATAGGTTCAAGATTGACAGGTTAGCTTCGTTGAATCCCTTTTCAGCATGGTAGATAACATGCCATAGGTTCATACGTATTTGCATTCGATCTTTGGATTTTTGAGATGATTTCAGTTTGTATGAGATGATGTTCTTATGAATATTTGAATTGCACATCTGGTTTCTATGTGTCATAGTGATTGATGATAGAAGCATAACCTTTTAATGGAGGTCTTACTAGTTAGGGCTTTCGTTTTCGTTTCGGTTTTCATGATAGAGGGAGATTCAGAGGAATCTAAGTCCAGATTCATAATCCACGTGAAAAATCGAGCGGAACAGTATATGGTTCGTTAATTTCTAGGCGCATTTTGTTGCGAGCTCCGGCGGAGCCGTCGGAGAAGATGATCGGAAGATTTCCGACGGCAGGGTCTAATTTTGTTTGTTTTGATTCCGGTGGCCTGCGTGGCGTCCTGTTATTGGCTGACAGTTTCTCTTTTTGGATTTTGTTTTACATGATTAAATCATTGGCTGGTGAGGTGTTACGTTCTGGTTGGCTCAGCCCGGTTTTTGTCTTTAGTCACTTAAGTATAATGTGACCCATTTGATACGCATTACTGCATATTGTTTTCCATGTCACGTTTTAATAAAACCATATAATAACACATGCTGCATAAAAATGAATAAAGTGATAAAAACTGAAATGAAATAAAAGTGAAATATAGAACAAGAGGCATTGGGCCTCTACGCTTTGGGCCTCACCCAATTTCTGGATCACACCCCTCACTTGCTAACACGTACACACTCAGGGACTGGGCCTTAGCGCCACCATTGCTTTCCCCACCCCCTGTAATTAGGCCCAGTTCTTACTTTATAAATCATTTCATTTCTTTAGAAAATTGCTTTTGCACCCCCATGCTGTTAATAAAAAACAAATAAAAAATAGACTTTCTTTTATTCTTTTTTGCTTGTTAATTGTTTTGCCCAAATAAAAATCGATAAAAATTGTGTTCCTACCAATTAGAATTTTAGAACTTTATTTTCTTTTAATTGTTTTAATTGTTTTATTCCCTTGCATTTTAATAGATAATTTTTCACATAATAAACCATAAACAAAATAATAGTTTTTCTTTGATAATTCAAAATTTGTTTCCCATGTGAATAAAAATGAATTTGTTTTGTGGTCGATTTCCTTCATGCTTGTGAATATATTTTCATAAATAATTTAGATTTAATTCTTTTCTTTTGTGAATATTTTCCATATATTGTGAAATGCTTAGTTAACTTTTTCCCCATTCTATTAGAATTAGATTAACATAGGCTTAGAAATTAGGCTAGTCCCCCACTTTTTTCATTCTTTTTTTTTTTTACAACATAAAACATCTAATAAATGCTTGATTAAAATCCCATAAAAAATACAAAGAAAATACTTAAAACACTAATAATCAAAGTGAAAATTCTTAAAAAGGGAATGGAAGCTTGAACGTCCCTTGCTTAAGGGAATGTTCGAGTGCTTGGATCTCCCTTGCTTAAGGGTACCATTCAGGCGTAAGTTCCCAACTTCTAAAAAAACACCAACCAAAGAGTAACTCGAGTTTCCCTTGCTTAAGGGATTTCCTCGAAACACTCAAACTCTCTCTCTCTTCTCTCCTTTCTTAAGGGCATTGTTATCTCCACTCTATTGCATCCTAGGCTGTCCCCTTATGCAAGAGCGCGAGCGTTAACTCCGCCCAACTAAAAAACACAAAAACAAACAAAACTATGGATCCGAACTACGGCGCTCTGATTCTTGAAAAGGATACGTAGGCATCAAGTCGCGGGGCTTGAACGAGCACATTTGTAAATATTCCTTCTTTTCCCCGTATTTCTTTTGCATTCATTCGCATGTAGACATAGACATAGTACACACCCTTTAGATAGAAACAAACATAGGGGGATACCATCGAGTACGATGGGCGCGAGGGGTGCTAATACCTTCCCCTTGCGCAACCGACTCCCGTACCTTGATTCTCTGGTCGCAAGACCCTGTTCCTTCCTTTGTTAGGTTTTCTGATATTCCTTTCCCTTATGGGATAAATATATTGGTGGCGACTCTGTTCATTTTTCGCGAGCGTGCAACAATATGCATATCATCTAGTGCATTCAAATACTACAAAAGCCCAGTTTCCAACCCTCGTGTTGTGATAGGTGTGTTTTCTGACCTCCGAGTCGTGAGTTTCCAACCCTCGTCTTGTGATAGGTGTGTTCTCCGACCCTCTAGTCGTGAGTCTCCAAACATGTGAATCTTTTTTATGTAGGTACGCTTGTCAGAACCATGGCAGGCAATTCCTTTGGTGCAGGTAAGTTTGCTAGACCTATAGCAAATAATTCCTATTGGTGCAGGTAAGCTTGTCCGAAGCATGGAAAGTGAGTCCTATTGGTGCAGGTAAGTTTGCTATAACTATAGCAAATAATTCCTATTATACAGGTACACTTGTCAGATCCATGGCAGGTAATTCCTTTGGTGCAGGTAAGTTTGCTAGAACTATAGCAAATAATTCCTATTGGTGCAGGTAAACTTGTTCGAACCAGGACAAGTGACTCCTAACGGTGCAGGAGAAATTTGTCCGAACCAGGGCAAATGATCCAAATGGTGCAGGTGAAATTTGTCCGAACCAGGGCAACCGATCCAAATGGAGCAGGTGAAACTTGTATGAACCAGGGCGAATGATCCGAATGGTGCATGTGAGTTTGCTATAACCCTAGCAAAGGATCCTATTGGTGCAGGTAAGTTTGCGATAACCCTCGCAAATGAACCTATTGGTGCAGGTGAGTTTGCGATAACTGTCGCAAATGATCTTATTGGTGCAGGTGAGTTTGCTATAACCCTAGCAAAGGATCCTATTGGTGCAGGTAAGTTTGTTATAACCCTAGCAAATTATCCTAATGGTGCAGGTGAGCTTGTTAGAATCATAACAAGTGATCCCTCCTACAAGTCCCCGCTATGTAAGACTCATGCTTTAGCAAGACGGTTCTTTTCTCTCACGCTCGAGCGCAAGTTGTTACAAAATATTTTTTCAATTGGGTTTATCACGTGAGTCCCTCGGCAGCGATATTCTCCAAAACACCATCAATAACAAACAAAGGTTTTTTTTTTCTTTTTTCAGAATTACTAACATACTTCAACTTACAATCATGCATCATTTAATTAACATACCTCATGCATACATAATGCATATACATACATCGCTCTCATATATTTTGAGAAGCTCACTACATCATACATCGCTCGCATCATAACATTGCATAAAATTCAGGTTGCCTTTTCAGGCCGTATTACAGTCAAAGCACCGGGTCCCTCCCGAAAAGCATTAGCTACACATTCTGAAAAATGGTATTTACCTTGGGTGGCATCTGTAAGCCCATCTCCCACAGAATTTCTTCCCAAAAAATGCAAATTTTAGGGCATTTTCAGTGTTCAATCATCTTCTACCTTTAGATCACGATAGGCAGACGTGCCTATCATACTCTTCAGGTTTAAGAAGATTGAACAGGGGCAGCTGTCATACCCTAAAATTTTCCCGATCAAATCTATGTCTGCTAATCCATCAAGGTTCAAAATTAAGAGTCATGGGGTTCGATATTTCTATTGTCAAACCTACTCTCTTATAAAACAGGTTGAGTTGGAACAATGGCGTAAGTAGCAGGTGTTTTGGGATCTAAACATTGGACCCAATTATCACAAGGTTTCTGTCGTCATAGATATAATTTCTTTTTACTAACATTTTTTTGTTTTTTGATTTCTTTTACTAATAATTTCATTTTATTTTTACTATACCACTTTCTTATTATTATAAGGTTCTATTAGAACGTTATTATTGTATTAATATAACAATTATTATTATCAACATTATTATGTTATTACTAACATTATTTATTTATCATATTGTCAAAATTCTAAAAAAAAATATATAGGATCTTTATGTTCAAAAACCGGAACTAGCAGTCTCAAATAGAATCAAATGGTTATAGTAGAAAAACATTCCAAATCAAGATTCTATCAAATCTCAATATTCTCAAAAAGCAAGATTTGGATCAAATTGGTTGACCTAAACTAATGTCATATATATGTAGAGGGATTGCAGGTGCAAAAGGGGAGGAGGAATCGGCAGAAAAATCCTTGACCGAACACAATTTTCTGAGAAAAAAAAATCAAATTCGTTCTCAAGGATAGGAATCAATTCCAGGCATTTTAAGGATTCAAGTACACTCATGAGGCATCATAGATCATTCCTCAATACTTATGCAGGCCTGAAGCTCCATGAAGCTCCTCCATTAAGCCACGGTTCAAGCACTAGTTATTTTAATTTCGTTTCCTTACATTCAGTCCTGGTTAACGCGTTTTGATTTCGGATTCTAATTCGCAAAGATGTATGGAATGCTGCTGTTGTTTTTAATTTGATGTTTGGCTCATATATAGTAAAACGCCATTGATAGGGTTGCAAGGTGCGAATTGGGATAATGTGATGTTTGTAATGTTTGTCGTGAGATCAGCGCAGCCATTTTAGGTGAAGATAGTTTGATACCGACAACCACTTGTGGAAAAATTCTAGCAAATTCAACAACTCTTGAATTTGACACAAAACTGTGGATTTTTACCATAAAAAACCATTGTCCATAGCACAATTTTTTTGGTGGAAACTCTAATTAAGCCAAACAACATGGAGTTATTTTTCACCATTTGGGCATCTCTTTCACCTATTTTATCTGACTCACAAGATAAATGTGGATTTTCTGTTTTTCATACTTTTGTTATGGCAGGTTTACCATATGTGTAGACTATTCCTCCTAAGCCACCCGATTTTTTTACTAATATCCAAGTTCACTTTCTATTTACTTTTTCCTATTTCATGTGTTTGTAGTGCATAAAGGCCTCCACCAAAACCACCAGACATGAAAGCTACATCCCACCTTAACCCCTCGGGTGTGTTCTTTCCTTTTTCTCACTCTTATTTTATATTTACGTTCTTTCATTGAGGACAATGCATGTTTTAAGTGTGGGGGAGGGAATCATTTATTTTCTTCACTTTTGTTTGTTGTTTTGTATTGTTTTTAGTAAAAAAAATGTTTCTTTTGAAAGTTTTAGGCTATAGATTAATATGAGGTTAGTTGTGGAGATGTGGGAAAAGTTCACAAGATCAATATCATTTTAACACCGTAGGTCTTCTGAGTATGGAAATTGTTTTGAATACTTGTTATGACATAGCCTTGAACTATCATTCACTAATAGCTCTTGAGTAGTTTATCTTTGCAGTCGGCACCATCTCACATGCTCTACGTAAGGAAGCCGATGAAAATAAGTGAATGACCTAAGTTTTATTTGAAAAAAAAAAAGAAAAATAAAAGGAATGTAACTGGGTAAGCAAAGGGTTATGCCACATAAGTACCAGAAACCCGTGCAAAAAGTATTAGAGTAACTAACCGGTAGCCTTACTATGGGTGTATGGAGATAACGGGCTTAATGTGATTGCGCCAGAATGAAAAGGAGTAAAAAGGAGGATGATTAAGTTAGGCTTTGGCATAATAACATGATTCAAAGTGGTTTGTATCTTCAGGAGGCTTATGACTGCATAACTGCAGAATTGTGTTCCTACGTTTCCTTAGTGTTCAAGGTTAGTACCTATTGATGCAACCTTATCCGAAGAAGAGTTTGTAGCCCAGAATGAACAAATGTTGTTGTATGTTTCTTTTGAGTTTTGATTTTATTTTGCTCGGAGTGCAAAAGTTCAAGTGTGGGGGAATTTGATCAATTCATTTTAATGCACATTCTCATATGTTTGTTCTTAAGCATTTCTTTGATTTTATGTGTTTACTTTTATGTTTTATAATGTTTTTCTAATTTAGTTTATTTTTGGTTTAATTTAATTTTCGCACTTTATTTTCAGCATTAGCAGTCTGCACTAAAACGATCATAACTGGAGCTCCGGGAATCCGATTGAGGCGTTCTAATAATCGCCGGAAACCTAAGAGGAAGAGCTACAACTTTTGTGTTAGAGTCAAAGTCATATTCGGAGCGCATATTTTCCAGAATTTCGTTTGAAGCTGCAGCATTAGTTTTATTTAGTTTTGAGTCGTTAGTTTTGGGCTTGGGTTATGTTTGTTTGACCCAGTTGGGTTATGACCGGAATTATTGTTTCTCACATTTACCTAGGGCTGGCCGCTAATGTTCATTGTTACGTTTTTACTGTTCACAAAATTATGAGGCAAGCTGGTACGAATTCCATGGAGAACTAATTCCTTTTAGACAATTAGATGTTAGGTTTCCTATTCTTCCATAATTCATAAGGAGTCTTTTCACTAATAGGTCTTATGGACACTCTATTTTGAATGCTTCTGCCTAAAAATGCTTAGCCATATTAACTTCATTAATCATTGTTCTAGACATTTCTTGTAAAGGACAGCTTTTACGTTCTACAACCCCATTCTCTTGAGGTGTCATAGGACAAGAAAAATTGTGAGAGATTCATATTTCTTTGAAGAAATTCTCAAAGATATGATTCTCAAATTCTCCTCCATGATCACTTCTAACCTTAATGATTTTAGATTCTTTTTCATTTTGTATTTGATTACAAAAAACAGAAAATACAGTATGTGTTTCATCTTTATGTTTTAAGAATTTTACCCATGTCCACCTACTGTAGTCATCTACGATGACCAATCCATATTTATTACCTCTTATTGATGCAGTTTTCACTGGTCCAAATAAATCAATATGTAGAAGTTCTAAAGGTGTGGAAGAAGAAATAACATTTTGAGACTTGAAAGTGGATTTTGAGAACTTTCCCTTCTTACATGCTTCACAAAGAGCATCTGAGTTGAACTTTAGATTGGGAAGTCCTCTTACCAAATTAGGTTTGTTTAGTTGAGATTGTAACATCCCAATTTTATTAATATTTTTATTAATTATATTAGTAATTATACTATTTGGTATTTTTACTAATTATTTATTTATTTAGTTATTATGTGATATAATAATTATTTGAAATATTTAATTGTATGTGTGTTTGTGTTATTTGGGTTCATTATGTTGTATGAGAGATATAATTAATTGGGCCTTAGTAGTAGAAACGTAATAGATGGATTATGGGTTAAGCCCACTAAGAGAAAAGAGATAGTAAGAGGAGAAAGTTAGGGTTTTAGAGTTGGAGTCTCATAACTTATTTTTGGGGAGAAAGGAAAAATAGAAAAAAGAAGAGAAAGAAGGGGGGTAGCACTTGAGAGAAGAAGAAATTTATGGAGGAAGCCTTAATTTTCGCAGCAAGTTTCATCATAGAGTCACCTTGGCAAATCGGGCATATCTCTCAATCCAACCGTTGGATCTTTATGGTACTTGGACACAACATTCCTGACTCATAGAGGTACGTTCTGACCGGAGAGATTTTGATTTTGAGGGTTTTAAGTTTGTCTAATAAGCTGATTATCGAACTGGTGTTTAGGTGTGTCTCCAATTGATGTTAGAAAGGACTTCTTTTGGAGAAAAACTTAGACCTATGATGAAAGAGTCCATATTTACCAAGGTAAGGGTGGGGTTCGAATTATATAACCAGGAATATGATGGTTGTATGTGGGATTAAGGTGTATGAATTTTTCCATGGATTATTTGGTGTGATTCTGTCGTGTTGATTCGATGAGATTAGTTGTTGTTGTGGTGATAGTTAATGTTGTTTTATGCGAAGTTGAAGGATGTTTCAGGGACGATGTATACCTCTATTTATTGGTATAGCGATGAAATAGGCTTATGCCTTTGTGGCGATGATGTTGTTTGTTGTGTGTGTTTGTTGCATACATATACATATGCATTTTTGGCGACGGTCTGGATTGGCAAATTAGTGACGAAGGCTTATGCCTTGATGCCTCGGTTTAACTGGCAATTGGCGATGGGGGCTGAAGCCCTGGGTACCACATACATGTGCATAGTTGTGTCTCATTTTGATTCATTGTGAAGTTAATGTTAATATGAGTTGCTGTTGATATAAGTTGTGTTGGTTTGAGTTGCGAAATAATTATTGTAATTATTGTGATAATCGTTGTTGCTGATGTTTGTTATAATTGTTGTTAAAAATTGTTGCTAGTTGTTATTATAACTATTGTTTGGAGGTGGTGATAATTGTATGATCTGATCTAATATATTAATTATCATACTTTTGTTTATATATTTCGATATCTCACCCCTTCTGAATGATGTTTCCCTTACCGTGGGAAACAGACAGGTACACAAGATAGCAGTGGAAGTTTTGAAGTGATTTTATGAAGTCTTTAGTTGCTGTTAGTCGAGTTGGTGTCTTGCTCTGATACGTAGCACTCGGGGGATAAAACGATTATTTTAATTATTATTTCTGTTGCTGAATTTTTATATGGTTTTGGTTTAAATTGTAACTTAAAGTTACCGGGCAATGATGCTACGACTTGAATTGAATATTTATGAAGTTTGTTGATTCCGCTGCGAGTTAATTATTGAATTTAAACAAAGTGATTTTTAGTAATGACTTGATTATCGTTTAAAATTCTTGTGCTATGTATCTATATGAAGGCAAGTAAGCCGTAAATGTTTTTGAGATGACAAATATGTGATACCTCAAATTAATTTGTTTGGAATTTATACTCTGAGTTTCCGTATAATTTATCGGGTAGATTTGAGGTGTTACAGAGATAATCTCCTCAGGCTAACATGTCCCAATATTTGGTGCCAAACCCATTGCTCATCATTTACACACAGAAGACAAGTTACTTTCTGAGATTTTAGATCAGAAAGATCACTCTTATAAATATTATTCTTCCTCTTACCAGTAAAAATGATTGATCTGTCTTTCTGACTTACGGCCTTGCAAGACCTTTGATTAAAGAATATATCATAACCATGATCACTTAATTGACTAATAGACAATAAATTACGAGCTAATCCTTCAACAAGTAAAACATTAGTTATAGAGGGAGAGTTACCATTACCAATAATTCCTGATCCAATAATCTTTCCCTTTTGGTTCCCTCCAAATCTAACGTCTCCTCCATATTTAAGTTACAAGCTTTGGAACATAGACCTTCTTCCCGTCATGTGACATGGGCATCGAGAGTCCAGGTACCATGACTGGTGTGTTTGACTTCATTGCTAAGGGCATCTTATTTTTTTAAGCTTTTGAGTCCAAGTCATTTTCTGTGGTGGCCATGAATGCTATGTTGGCATGTTCATCTTTTGAGTTGTATTCATCTTCAGATGACTCAGAGTCATCCTAGGTAGCCATCAAACTTTTCTTTGTTTCAAATCTTTTCTTAGGCCTTTCTTTTTGCAGTTTAGGACATTCACTTTTGAAGTGTCCTGGTTCATTGCATTCATAGCATACATTGCTTCTTCTTCTTGTCCTTCTATATTTAGAGGTTTCTCCTTTGTATTCTGGTCTTCTGAAGTTTCCGAACTTCATTTACTTGCTCCTCTAGAGTTGATTTACTCTTCTGGATAGAAGAGACAACTCATCTTCTTCCTCTGATCTGGACTCACTTGAGCATTCTTCCTTAGCCTGTACAGCATTAATTCTTTTGAGGCTCATTTGCATCGAGCTCAATTCCATGACTTCTTAACGCACTGATGAGTTATTCTAGGGATACTTCATCAAGATTATTTGCGACTTTGAACATCGTAACCATTGGCCCTCATCTTCTTGGTATACTTCTGATTATTTTCTTTACATGATCATCTTTCGTGTATCTTTTGTTTAGAACTCTTAGACCAGCAGTCAAGGTCTGAAAACTTGAGAACATGGCTTCAATAGTCTCATCCTCTTCCATCTTGAAGGCTTCATAATTCTGGATTAAGGCCATAGCTTTTGTTTCTTTGACTTGAGCATTTCCTTCATGAGTCATCTTGAGTGACTCAAATATATCATGTGTTGTATCTCTATTGGTGATTTTCTCATATTTTGCCTGTGAGATAGCACTTAGTAAGATAGTTTTGGCTTTGCAATGACTTTTGAATTCCTTTTTTTATTTGTCAGTCATGTTCTTCCTTGCTATCTTTGCACCTGCGTCTTCTGGATGATTGTAACCATCTACCATAATATCCCATAGATCAGAATCTTGTCCTAGAAAGAAACTTTCTATCCTATCTTTCCAATATTCAAAATTCTCTTTGTCGAACACAGGAGACTTTGTGTAGCAATTGTTGTTTAAATCATTAGCCATAATGTTTTCCTTCTGGATCTTTTTCTGACACGGTTAAGTGTTTGCACCCAGAACCAGGCGCTCTAATGCCAATTGAAGGTTGAGAAAACACTTAGAAGGGAGGGGGGTTGAACAAGTGGTTCTTTAAAAACTTGATAAAGGAAAGATAGACAAAACACAATTATTTTTATTCTGGTTCACCTTTTCAATAAGGCCACCTCCAGTCCATCCTCAACAAGGTGCTTTGCCTCTCTCAACAGAGACTTAATCCACTATAATCAGAACCTGATTACACTTGCACGACCAACTATCGTGACTAACAATCCTGCACAAACCAACTGTTTGTGACTAACCAACTTCTAAGACTCAACTAGTCATAGACTTCTTGAGACTTCTGACCAAACTGGTTCCTCAAGGACTCAGTTACCATGTAACTTCTGATGATAGCGTATAGTATTGCTTCTAGAGAGTTGTAATCACCATTGTTATATTTCACTAAGATTAAGTACAAAGTAATGAACTCTGAGAATGAATATGAAAATTTGCTTCAGAGAGTTTTTCTTCACACGTGATGATTTTTCATAATAATGATGTTCTCGTGTGTGATTGTTGTATTTTATTCAAGAGATCATGAGTATATATATATATATATATATATATATACACTCAGGATTTTTGCCCGTTAACTTCAACTCTTTTTTGTAGCATTTAATGGTTTTCATGTTTGTCTCAGCTTTCGTTTTCTTTCAAGTATTTGCATGTGGATAGCTTCTTCAATCAACATTGGGAATTGCGCTTTTGAAGTGTTGCAGCCGTTTTACTAACGATTATGTGTTTAACGGCTTTATTTTAAATCAGTCTTCGTGATCTTCTGATTAGCTATTCATTTCAGCTTCAGCTGTAGATATATTCTTTCATGATTTTTTGTTCAGCTTGTATTTCATCTTTTGTGATCTTTTGTTCAACGTGTATTTCAACTTCTGTTGTAAGTGTATTCGCAGCGTTTTGGTGCACTATCAGAAGTTGCCTTGACAACTTGAATATCTCTTCCATATATCCAGCTTTATATTTATTCCAAGTTCTGACTGTGCTGGTGCTGGTACATCTTCTGAAATAAAAAATATAAGATTAATGAACCATGTTTGCTTATACAAAAATTATTTGTTTGTTATCATCAAAACAAAAGCACATTTATAGTAATATAGTTTATTAATATATTATCCCCAAAACAAATTATAAATATATTTTATTTTTTATATTTATTGTATTTGATTTATCAATCAAATACATTAATTATTCAATAAATATTAAAAATAAAATTTTGTTATAATTGATTACGAAAAATATATTATTTATAGATATAAGAGTACTATCACATCACAATATGCATATATAAATAGACTCGTATAAAATATTATAGTATCTTATATGTAAAAGTTGAAAATGAAAACTTTAAGGAGTTTTGCAGTTACAATGTTATTTCTATTGGCTTTTCTCATTTTAACAACAGGTAAGAAACAAATGAACTAGTATAAAATATTATAGTATCTTATATGTAAAAGTTGAAAATGAAAACTTTAGGGAGTTTTGCAGTTACAATGTTATTTCTATTGGCTTTTCTCATTTTAACAACAGGTATGAAACAAATGAACTAAGTGATTAAACTCTATATCCTCATGTTATAATGTTTAACTTTCATATATTAATTTACACTTTAAATATTTCAATTTTTCCATTAAACATTAATCTCATACACACATATTTTGGTTGAAAATGTAGAAATTTCCTTGGCATTCGAAAACAAGTATCCGTGTAAAACCGATGAACATTGTTAGCAGTTTTGTGGTAAAGAGAAAGGACGATGTCTTGGCGGGACGTGTTGGTGTTTTTCTCCACCATCTTCCACTAGTATAATACCCCCAATTTTAAATTAAGTTGAATACTTGGATGTAATCAATATGTATGAATAAAATCATAATGTAAAAGAGTTTAATAACTATGTGCACTTTCGGCATAAAAAGTTTGACACTGGAAATTCATTATCATTATTTGTTTCTATTACTTTATAAATATTTAAAATAAAATTTAAATTGATTATAACATCAGACGTTTATGAATAGTTAACTGTATAAAATTATTTTATACAGTCAATTTATTTCAATTAAACCCAACGCGTATGATTATTTATAATTTTTTAAAATATTAAATTATTTTTTATTATTTCAATTTTATTATAATTATTAAATATAACTACTTAAAATAACATGTGGTAATCACATCATTACAAAAATTTAGAAGCCAATATGTCTCTACCTTGTCATTAAATCTAGTGAATACTTTTCATGAGAACTTAAAATATGGGAACTTTAAAGGGTAAATGGGAAATCATTGTTTTATTATGAGTGTTTTTTTTTTGGATTCGCCCTATATAGCATAGAGGGAATTGGGAATATTAATCCCATTTGTAGCTGACTCATGTGCAACAAATCATATTTCAGAGATGCATCTACGGTCGTACCTCCGCTTTAGTCAAAGAGTTAAAACTGAGAACACCCAATATATTTTACAAAAAACTTTCGGAGATAACTCAATGTACGTATCGTGCATCCCTCATTGAAATGCTCTGTTTTGAAATATTTTTTTTTTGCAGATGCATCTTCACTAGACAGAATCCGGTGACGCATCATTGAAACTACACCACAGAGTAGTTTTTTTACTTTAGTTTAAAGAAACTCTAACAAATAAGACGATATGTTATAACTATACTATAATTTTCTATTTTTTTTTGGACAAATTAAACCATACATGTGATATGGAAAAATGTCATATATTAAGTAATAAATCAAGAGTACACAATAAAGTTGAAATAGTTCAAAAAAAAATATAACCAATAATAATTCAGAATACAAATACTATAAACTACTACGTATGATAGACTCATGATGCCCTGTTCTTAAACTGCATCCGTGGAACCTTGCTTTGCAAGTGATATGCTTTTAACAATGACATAAAATTTTGATGATGACAACTAATGTCTATTGACCAGTCAAGCATAAGCGATTAAATGAATAAACATGCAAATTCAATCATTATCGTTTGATGGACTTGACTATCCGATAATGGAAATAAATAGGAATGTAATTAAAGCATTGTCTCAAGTACGGTGATTGAGGTGGAATTGAGAATGTTAGATATTGGATCGAACTCTAGTATGTTCGAAGGGTAGCTTATTGGTTCGATAGGTCTAAGCATGAAGTCTAAGGTTGTTTACATGCTTGTGTCGAAGATGATAGGGTTGTTAGCATGTTAAATTAGGTTTTAGTGTTTAAACCTAATTTGTTAAGTTAGCTTGTTTATTAAGTTGACTTGTGTAATGGGCCTTGTGGAAAAAGCCCATTAGTATGTTACGTTTTATTATAAATAGCATACTAGTCTCTCATCATTGCAACACTGCAAATCCTGATTTAGGGTGAGAGAGGTTATTTGTTATTCTTGTAAACTTGTAATCTTATTTTCTAAGAACCAATTCTTGTGTTCTTCTTCTTCCTTGTTCCTTATTCTTCCCATGAATTATACTTTGTTCTTTGCATTGAATTTACAACAAATTGGTGCGGTGAGCGTGGAGAAGATGCCATCAACAAAGTATGAGATTGAAAATTTCACTGGAGTGAATGATTTCGATCTGTGGAGCTTGAAGATGAAAGCCCTACTGGTTCAGTAGGGTTGTTTAGAAGCGTTGAATGTAACACCCCGTTAATTCTTGTTTATTAATTTAATTATTATTTTTAATTAAATTATTAGAATTAATAATTTTTGGGAATTATTTGGAAAATGATGAAATTTTGGCATTGGGCCTAGAGTGGTGGTTAGCAATAAGGGGGTGTTAGCTAAGCAAGCCCATTATAATATTTTATTTTATTTTTCATAAAATAAAAGGAATTGGGAAAAGAGGAAGAGAAGAAAAGGAGACAGACTCTGAGAAAGGAAGAACACGTGAAAAAGGGAAGAGCCAAAGGGGAAGAAGACCTTCGAAGATTCGACTCTGAGGTAAGGGGGGATTCTTCGGGTTAGTAATCCTTATGCGATTGTAGGTAGTAGGATTGATTAGGATTGTTGTCTATTTCAATCGTACGTGTCGGGTTTGGGAATTTGTTAGGTTTTGATGAATTTGCATGAATTACATGATTCTGTTAATACTCATGATATATGTTGTTAATACTTGTATAAAACTTGTCTGAAATGTGTGGTGATGTGAAAATTGATGGTATTTGTGTGCTATGTTCGTATGTACCTGAAATTGGGGAAATGGGATATGGTAAATGCTGTCAAAATGGTGAATTTGGCTGTGCAGGTACGTAGGAACCGGTTCCCATGTGGGACGAACCGGTTCCCCCTTGTAAAAACAGAGAGGTATGGATTCTGGGCAGCTGGGAACCGGTTCCCAGATAGGGACAACCCAGTTCCCCATAGTAAAAATCAGAGGCGTGATTTTGGAAGCAGCCAGGAACCGGTTCCCATGTAGGGACAACCCGGGTTCTGCAGCATTTTTCTGAAAATGTTTTATTCTTTAAAAACCCATAACTTTTGATCCGAGTATCCGATTTATGTGCCGTTTTGGGCGTTGCGAAGCTAATTAGGTGCTTTATTTCATAAAGTAATGAAATGGGCAGTAGCCGACTTTACTTTAAAAATTCGAATTAATTGTTGATGAATTGAAACATGGTATATGTATATGTGCTTATTCATATGACTATTGATGCATGTATTTATGTTGGTGATGGGATTATGATATCCAATGAGTGATGTTGGTATATAACATGTCGTAAATGATACATGCTTTGTGACTTTACTGTTGAGTTGTTTTAGCAATTTATTACATGGTGTGTAATGATGATAGATGTAACGATGTATGATGATGGTGATGATTGATGATTGTGAATATTAATATGTTGTTAATATTAATATGTTGGTTATGGTGAACGTATGTGAATGATTGAATGATGCCTATACATGTACATACTTGTTGTGATGTTATTGGTACGAGGTGATAAGCGATGTTAAGCATCGGAATGATGATGGTGTAAGTATGTGTCATGTGTGCATTATTCATAAATCATTTGCATTGGAAGGCTAATTCCCATTGTGTGGAGATTAGCGGGAAGTCATCGTGTGCCCATGTGGGGTGTGAGCGATGAGGCAGTAGTCGTGTGCCCATGTGGGGTGTGAGCGACTAGAGGGCAGTATCAAAGAGAGAAGTCTTGTGAATGTGATTCACGAATTTTGGTACCACATGCATAGTGTCAGTTGAATCATATGCATTAGTTATAACATGATTGGATGAGATCTAGTGTTATGCCTTGGTGTGTCTACATGATTGATGTATTAAGTAGTTGTTGTTAATATAACTTGATTATTTGATGGAATGAAGGGTTGTGGGCCGATGGCCAAATATTGTTGAATTGATGCTTGCTTATTGTAATAATTTCCGACTATATGTGTGTTGGATGGATGATAATTGCTATGAGATTTTATTGCTTATGATTGTATAATGGTTATTAATTCGAATGAAACTCACCCTTACTTTGATGATTTCAGATTAAGGATGTAGTGGCGTCTTGATTGGGTGAAGATAACTTGTAGGCTAGCCCGTAGTTCGTGTCGAGTCATGCTCTGATTGTAACACTGGGATCGACTAGTCTTAGCCTTACTTGTTATACTTTGTTGTCATTTTGGCTATGGATTTATGTATTGAGTATTTGTGTGGAGATGTTTCCTAATACTGTCGAATTAAGTTCCGCTGTGCTAAACACATGTTTGATATTGGTTAATTTCTAATAAAGCATGACAATCGACTTGATGTTTTTATTCATTTTAATAATTGTAGCACCCTTGATGTGTTATTACTCTGATTATATTATATTTCCGCGGGGGTTTAGAAGGGTGTTACATTGAACGGAGAGGCAACCATGAATGTTGCATTAACGACGGCGGAGAAGACGACTATGATCGAGAAGGCACACATCGCAGTCTTGTTGAGCCTTGGTGATAAGGTTCTTAGACATGTATCAAAGGAGACGACAACATCAGGGTTATGGACAAAACTTGAAAGTTTGCATATGACCAAATCAATGGTAAATCGACTCTACCTGAAGCAAGCTTTGTATTCATTCAAGATGGTTGAAGACAAAGTGTTTGCTGAGTAGTTGCATATGTTCAACAAGCTGATTCTTGATCTTGAAAATATTAATGTAAAGATCGATGATGAAGATCAAGCGCTGTTACTACTGTGCGCTTTGCCTCGATCACATGCTCACTTCAAAGAAACTCTCCTGTATGGAAGTGACTCCATGTCCTTTGAAGAAGTTCAATCATCCCTGTATTCAAAGGACTTGAACAAACGAAAGAAGCATAAACCTTAGACTAATGGTGAAGGTTTGGCTGTTAAAGAAAAATTCTTGCGAAAAGATGGTAAGTTCGACAAGAAGAAAGGCGAAAGCCAGCAGAAGTCTTATAGTACCGAATCATCTAGTATTCGATGTTATCATTGTAAGAAGGAGGGCCACATACGAAAGGTGTGCCCTGAACGCCTGAAACATCATGAAGGTAAGAATAATGGCAATGCAGCCATTGTTCAAGATGATTTTGAATCATCTGATGTCCTTGTGGTTTTTAGCAGTGACTCTGGGAAGGAGTGGATTATGGATTCGGGTTGCACTTGGAACATGACTCCAAACAAAGTTTTTTTTAGGAGTTAAGTGATCAAGATGGTGGATCAGTACTGCTTGGAAATAACAAAGCTTGCAAGATTGCAGGTGTTGGATCTGTAAGATTCAAGCTCCATGATGAGTCAATAAAGTTGTTGACTGAAGTCAGGTATGTTCCTGACTTGATGAGAGATCTGCCTTCTCTTGGTGAATTCGACAAGAAAGGATATATTTTTCAAGGAGAGAAAAGTATCCTAAGAGTCCTAAGAGTCATGAAGGGGTCGAAGGAAGTCTTGATAGGCGTGAAGAAACAAGGCTTGTATACCATTGAGGCTGAAGTTGTAAGTGGTTCGACAAATGTTGTATCCACGAAACCTTTGTCGAAGATAGAAATCTGGCACATGAGATTGGGCCATGTCAATGAAAGGGGTCTGGTCGAATTAGGGAAACAAAATCTACTTGGTGGAGACAAAGTCGAAAAGCTGAAGTTTTGTGAACCCCGTGTATTTGGAAAATCTTGCCGAGTGAAGTTCAACAAAGGCAAACAAAGAACACATGGATCCCTTGATTACATTCATGTTGATCTTTGGGGGCCTGCAAGGTGTCCATCACATTCTGGAGCGAGGTATTTCCTATCCATAGTAGATGATTATTCCAGGAAGTTATGGGTATTCATCCAGAAGATTAAGGATGAAACTTTTGAGAATTTCAAAAGTTGGAAGACTCTGGTCGAAAATCAAACTGGCAGGAAGGTCAAGAGGTTGAGAACCAACAATGGTATTGAATTCTGCAATGAGGCAATCAACAGTTTTTGTGCTTCCTCTGGTATTTCCAGGCACAGAACTACTGCAGGTACTCCACAGCAAAATGGTTTGGCTAAAATGTTTAATCAAACTATTTTGGAGAGAGTTAAATGCATGTTGACTAGTGTTGGGTTAAAGAAGGTGTTTTGGGCTGAGGTTGTTTCGACAACAACATATTTGATAAACAGATGTCCTTCGACAGTGTTAGATATGAAGACACCTAAAGATGTTTGGTCAGGACATCCACCAGATCTCGACAAGTTAAGAGTATTTGGCGGCATAGCTTATGCTCACATTAGGCAAGACAAGGTTAAACCTAGAGCTCTAAAATGCATGTTCATGGGATACCCTGAAGGAATCAAAGCTTATAGGCTATGGTGCCTAGAGCCAGGTCACAGGAGGTGTATCACCAATCAAGATGTAGTTTTCAATGAAGCTGAAATGGCTTTCAGGAAAACTGATGATGATGGTTGAAGTGCAGAAGAGATGGAACAGGTAGAAATTCCTGTTGAGGTGGAGCAAGTTGATGCTAAATTGCATATCCCTGATGAAGTCGAAGAAGAAGCTGAAGAGGCTGATGTAATTGAGGAAACTGTCGATGACTACCTATTATCAAGAGATAGGTCGAGAAGAGTCATCAAGCCACCTCAGAGACTTGGATATGCAGATCTTATAGCTTATGCCTTAATCTCTGCAAGTGAGGTTCTAGACTAATAACCTAAAGACTACAAGGAAGTTATGCGGATTCGAAATAAGACTGAATGGCTGAAGGCCATGGATAATGAGATGAAATCTATTCAAGATAATCATACTGCGGAACTGATCAAGAAACCTGTTGGAGCAAGGTTAGTCAGCTATAAATGGATTTTCAAAGTTAAGGAAGGAATCGAAGGAGTGATGTCAAAAAGATACAAGGCAAGGTTAGTTGCAAGGGGTTTCAGTCAGCAAGAAGGTGTCGACTTTAATGACGTGTTTTCTCCTATTGTGGAGCATAGGTCCATTCAAATTTTGCTTGCCATGGTGTCACATTTTGATCTTAAACTGGAACAGATGGATGTGAAGAGTGTGTTCTTGTATGGTGATCTAGATGAAACAATCCTGATGAGGCAACCTGAAGGGTATGTCGAAAAGCGGAAGGAAGATTATGTATGCAAGTTAAAGAGATATTTGTATGGGCTGAAACAATATCCTCGACAGTGGAATAAGAGATTTGACAAGTTCATGAAACGCATAAGTTTCATTAGAAGTTAGTTCGACCACTGTGTTTACTTTCAATTTCGACCTAGTAATTCATTTGTTATTTTGTTGCTATATGTGGATGATATTCTCATAGCAAGCAACAATGTCGAAGATGTAATGAGGGTGAAGTCTAAACTCAATTAGGAGTTTGATATGAAGGATTTGGGATTTGCTTCCAGGATTCTTGGAATTGACATTCAAAGATATAGAAAGAAGTCGAAGTTATGCTTATCTCAAGAGGCATATCTACGAAAGATTCTCAAGAAGTTTGGTATTTCGAATTTGAAGCCAGTTGTGACTCCAACAAACCCTCAATTCAAGTCGAGTATTGATCAATGTCCCAGTACTGATGTTGAAAGAACCTATATGAGTAGCATTCCATATGCTAATATAGTTGGTTCTTTGATTTATGCTATGGTCTGTACTAGACCCTGTCGCACGCTCGCGAAAAATGAACAGAGTCGCCACCAATATATTTATCCCATAAGGGAAAGGAATATCAGAAAACCTAACAAAGGAAGGAACAAGGTCTTGCGACCAGAGAATCTAGGTACGGGAGTCGGTTACGCAAGGGGAAGGTATTAGCACCCCTCGCGCCCATCGTACTCGATGGTATCCACCTATGTTTGTTTCTATCTAAAGGGTGTGTACTATGTCTATGTCTAAATGCGAAATGAGTGCAGAATGTAGGGAAAATAAAGAATTGTACTCGCACGGGCCCTACCCCGCTGCCTACGTATCCTTTTCAGGAATCAGAGTTACCGTAGCTCGGCTAAAGATTTTCTGTTTGTTTTTGTGTTTTTTAGTTGGGCGGCGTTAACGCTCGCGCTCTTGCATAAGGGACAGCCTAGGATGCAATGGAGCGGAGATAACGGTGCCCTTAGGCAAAAGAAATGATTGGTTTGTGTCTTTTAGGGTAGATGAGTGATGAACAGTTCCCAATACCGGGCCACTCACCACTTTCTCTACTTTGCTTTAGTCTGAACCATTGTTAGATGTTTTAAAGTATTTTTGGTTGTGTATTTTTTAAGGGAATTTACTTCACGATTCGAATCACATAAAATGTATAATGATCGAGAAGCAGATTAGGGAATGAATCCCACTCACTTCCATCCCATTATGTAATGTTTGAGAAACAGATTAGAGAATGAATCTCACTCATTTCTCTCCCATTAATTAATGTTTGAGAAACAGATTAGGGAATGAATCCCACTCGTTTCTCTCCCATTAAGTAGCGACCGAGAAACAGATTAGGGAATGAATCCCACTCGTTTCTATGTCACTAAGTGATCGAGAAATAGATTAGGGAATGAATCCCACTCATTTCTCTATCACTTGCTTAAGGTGATTCGCATCTTCCTTTTATTAATGTTTTGAAAGTTGAAAAGAAAAAGAATGCAATAGGGAACTAGATCTAACATTCTAATCTATGTCATTCTAATCTACAAATGGCCCTAAGGTCGGGGATAACTATCCTATCTCAATTCCTCTTAACAAAGGAGGAAGAGTCTAAGGGAACATGGCAAGCAATAGTAAGGAATAAGCAACATCAAAGCAAGAAATGAGAGGCTAAGCATGGAAACAAGAGAGAGAAGCCTCAAGTCAGTAGCGAAACAAGGGATTGAGTGTCCCAAATCAAATACAAAAGCATCACGGTATCACACAAAAGTATTCACAAAAAGTTACCAAAGTATCGCATGAATCGTTACTTACCAATTAGCGGACAAACATCAATTAATCAAAACAAAAACAAGTGAACACATGGTCTAAGCTTGAAGTCAGTAGCAAACTCATTCATTTAGTTCCGATACCCTATGTTAATCTATATTAGTCAATTAGCATGAAACAATACAAAACTCTAACCAAAACTAGACAACACTAGGTTAATACTAGCTAAACGGTTTCAAATTGCGAATGAAGTTAGAAACATGCAATCAAATGGTACAATTCAGTAGCAAATAGCCTATACTAGGTGCCTAAACAACCACAAAGTCATGCCAAGAAGTTCCACACAAAATTACGGGTCATTTGTACAAGTTACGGTGCAATTGTCAACAAAAAACAAGTTATTTACACGTGCGAAAGAAAAATCGAGTAAAATAGGAAAACATGATTTAAAATTTTCAATTCCAGGTTTTAGGACCTCTAAACGTCCCTAATCATATGTACAAAAAGGAATCGACGCCATTGCATAAATGCATTTCAATTTGAGAGCACAACGTCACAAACATCTATTAAAAACGCATGTTAATCGAGTCGAACAACACTAACCAAATACCAATCAAAACAAAGAATTAGGAATTCATTTTTTTTACACATTATCATGGATTAGCCTACTGAAGCTATACAAAAATTGGTGGTTAAATTCTGTTCCTAAAGTGTTAAACGAAATTAATTTGCAAAATCTATCAAAACCGAAAGAAACATTAGCATACCAAAGTAAATGATTTATTTAAAATAGCAAACTAGTTTCTAAAAATCTACAAAAAATATCACAATTATGTACACACATAAAACTATCTAAAACATATTTTTATTGGTTTTTTATTGCATGGAAAAAAAGATTTAGTGAGCAAAAATTGGAGAAACAAAGCAATTGAAAACGAAACTAAAAATCTGTCAGCCAGGGGTGCATTAGCAAAAAGGATTTGAACTGAATTCAGTGTTATTGGCGCATTTGGGCCCAGAAGAAGGGGGTGCAGAAAGCGAAGATGATGAGGCCCATCATATTGCCATTTTATTCTCACTTTTATTCAGCTTTAATATGCAGCATATTATTTTATCATATAGTCCTTTTTTAACGTGACATGTAAACACACACATATCAATTGGTCAGCTATTACTTAAGTCACTAAAGACAAAACAAGCCACGAGCCAATCACAAGCCACCACCTCACATGCCAATTGTTATCACAAAGCAACAGAAAGAAAAATAAACTCAGCATGCAACTCACGTGAACAGTACCTTGGGGGTACTGTTCATCGTCTCCCCCAACAAACCACCGCCATCCTCGGCGGCGCCGGCGGCGGCCGGTCCCCTGAAAGCGATAAGCGAGACCACCCTCACCCTCGTTTTTTCGCGTAGAATTCGATTATGACCTTAGATTTCATGCTTGATTCCTCTAATATCATCACTGAACACAAATACAGAAACCAATTCTACATAGACTTCAATCTGAACGCACACTAAAAGCAACCACTACAGTCATGCGCGCAAAGTGAATTCACGATCAAGATTTACACTCATGGAAGCTCGAGTTTGTGTCATGAAATCATGTATTCAGATCCATGCAAAATACAACACGTACCACCATAACTACATGATTCTACCATGGTATCTAAAATTATGATAGAGTTCGAGAAGCTTACTTGAATAAATCTTGGATCGAAAGGACCAGAAAACTCGCTGCTACTTCCTTCTTCAATTCTTGGAAGTGATGCTGATACGAGTCGTTCTTGCCGGTGGTGACTATGAAGATCGAAAGGAAACTATGAGGTTGATTGCTATGCTGAGAAGATGACGATGGCGACAGCAGTGCTTGCGTAATGATGCCGGTTATGAAGCATGAAGGAGATTATGAGCTTGGATGGAAATGGTGGCGGTTAGAAAGTGGTTGTGGTTGAGAGGTTGATGAGGATGATGATGATGTTATGGATCCGTGGCAGTGGTGTAGAGAATTGATGGAAGATTGAAGTTGTGGTGGTGGTTGTTACGGTTGTTGAAGTTTGGTGAAGATGATGGAGGATGCGGCTATGGTGGTGGCGAGTGAAGGGGTGGTGGCCGGAGTTTGTTAGAGATGTAACAAACTCTCACTTTGGAGAGTGAGAGAGAGGAGGACCAGAAGGTTTCCGGGAACGAGCAATGTGAAGTGTGGGAGAGTTTGAATGAGTGTGTGGTGAGGTTTATATATGGAGATGCATTTGAGTTATGGTGGGGTGAATGTATTGGATGATTGCTCCACTTAATGCACAAGTTTTGTACGATTGGAGAAAGTTCTGTGTAAACTTTTATTCTCAGGATATTGCAAGGCTATTTGGAGAGAAATGCATGTTGCAAGTCGATACCATGTGTGGTGTGGTTCGTGCTACAGCAAATTCAAAAGGACCTTGCCGTGACCGAAATGCCCGAGGTGGTGACTTTAAAGCTCCCTATTTTGACAAGCACATGACCAAAATTAATGATCCTTAGTTCAAAGGGTAGAGGACATGGAGTAGAAGAGTATTGATGTTGAGGGTTGCCTAAAATAAAACTTGGAGGTGGGAGAAAGAATGATTGAAACATGGTGGAGTAAGGCTACATGAGGCGTGCGCGTGACTTATCTCTGGCCTGGTGTCTTGGTCAAGATGCAACTTGGCAAAGGATATAACTTTGGGCATTTATCTCAGCAACCACGTGACCAAACTTAGAGATTTTCAGTTCATTGGATAGGGGGTATGGAGGAGAATACGTTGACATTATGTTTGAGTTAAAAACGTGTTCGTAATTCTCTAAAATCAACCTTGAAAATGTCCCACCACATGCTCGATAAAATGCTTGCTGATTGCCCAGAAATTGTCCAGCAATATGACTTGTGATTCAGTGAAAATCCTCAACTTCGAACTCAATAGCTCTTGATCCAAGCCTCCACAGAGGAAGATGCCAACTACAAAGTTGTTCACTTACATGAGGTGGACAATATCGATGTAGAACTCTCCATGAAATAATTCCTCTAAACACGTGTGATCAAGGCTTGAAACTGACTGCTCATCAAATTTGAAAAGTTACAAAAATATTCTAAGTGTGGAGAATTCATCATTTGAAACCATAAACTTTGATGATTTATAACTTTTGATCCAAGCATCTTTTGAAGATGACTTCAACTACAAACTTGTAGCATGCCATGATCTGAACATTTTTTATGTTGGGGATTTTCTACAAAAGAGTCTTTTGACACGTGTAAATCAGAGCTGAAGTGGACTGTTCATCATGCTTTTAGAAGCCAAAATATTTTCTAAGTATGAGAATTTCCATTTTTAGCCATATTTCCCAAAATGGAAACCTTGACCAATCTTCCTGATTTTATTATTCCTTTGACTTTTCTCGACTGATTTCCACCAAAAGTCAATATTTGAATAATTTTCCTGATTTTGACCCGAAAGTCAACTGTTCTGATTTTTCCGACTATTGATGAAATTCCCGATTAAATCTCTTCCACTCACATCCAGTCAAACAAACACATCCACACAGTCAGTATGAGAAGTTTTCCACACATAGAAGCCACTTCTGATTAAATGTTGACCAGAAAGTCAACTGGTTGACTTTGGTCAAAGAAACCCTGATTTAAAGAACCAGATGATTTGCAAGCTTGTACCCTCTAATCGATGCCCTGATTTGAAGCAGAGAGACACCCCAATCCAGGAGGACTTCAATGAACATAGAGCCACATGATTATACCTCGGTTTTCTCATTCTCTGATCATACTTCTTTGCAATGGAGCTTTTTCTTGCTGGCCCTTGAATAACACCTATGACATGAATGCATGGGTATGGATTATGACCTAAGTGATGTATGTACATGAATGCAAAGCCTAAGCCAGTTAGAAGTTAAAGGGTAGGACAAATTTGGGGTATGACAGCTGCCCCTATTTAATCGTCTTATACTCGAAGGCGAGATTGGCGCCAGCCTATCGAACATTCGAAGTAGAAGGAGATTAAATATCGGAGACCCGAAATTTGTCCTGAGGAGATGGAGTGGCTGTTATCCTTATTTTTGTTTGATATCTGCTGGGGAAAGAGAATTTTGTTTCTGTTTTTTCTGGTGGAAGAATTTACAGTGGGTAATGGGTTTGAATGGAGATAGCTTATAACGTGGTGGCGGTGCCGACGCGGGGTTTTCAAAGAGAATGGTTGTATGAAACAATGATCGAAAGAAAAAGACCTCGTGCGATTTACGACTCAACATCAGGACTGAAAGGAATAAGATCTCGTGGCGATCTATGACTCAACATCGAAAGAAGATCTCGTGGCGATCAACTTCGTCAACAGAAGAAAAGGGAATAAGATCTCGTGGCGATCTATGACTCAACATCGAAAGAAGATCTCGTGGCGATCAACTCGTCAACAGAAGAAAAGGGAATAAGATCTCGTGGCGATCTATGACTCAACATCGAAAGAAAATCTCGTGCGATTTTCCACACTTTGGAAAGGAATGAGATCTCGTGGCGATCTTATGACTCAACATCGAAAGAAAATTTCGTGCGATTTTCCACACTTTGGAAAGGAATAAGATCTCGTGGCGATCTTATGACTCAACATCGAAAGAAAATCTCGTGCGATTTTCCACACTTTGGAAAGGAATAAGATCTCGTGGCGATCTTATGACTCAACATCGAAAGAAAATCTCGTGCGACTTTCCACACTTTGGAAAGGAATAAGATCTCGTGGCGATCTTATGACTCAACATCGAAAGAAGATCTCGTGGCGACCAACTCGTCAACAGAAGAAAAGGGAATAAGATCTCGTGGCGATCTTATGACTTGACATCGAGAAGATCTCGTGGCGATCAACTCGTCGACAGAAGAAAAGGGAATAAGATCTCGTGGCGATCTTATGACTCAACATCGAAAGAAGATCTCGTGGCGATCAACTCGTCAACAGAAGAAAAGGGAATAAGATCTCGTGGCGATCTTATGACTCAACATTGAAAGAAGATCTCGTGGCGATCAACTCGTCAACAGAAGAAAAGGGAATAAGATCTCGTGGCGATCTTATGACTCAACATCTAAAGAAGATCTCGTGGCAATCAACTCGTCAACAGAAGAAAAGGGAATTGTAGCGGTAAAAATGTGACTCGACGCGCTTTCGCGCATTCGAAGTACAACAGAGTCGCCACCGAACTTTATTTATTCCAAAAGGAAAGGGAAAATATCGATAAAACCCACGGATAAAAAGAAAACGGATAAGATGGTCATCGCAACCAAATTTTAGGTTCGGGAGTCGGTTAAGCAAGGGGAAGGTATTAGCACCCCTCACTTCCATCGTACTCGATGGGACCCATTTAGTTAGTTTAGTGTTTGAGTGTTAGTGTTTTTGTTTGCGTTCTTTAGCTTATTAATCGAGAAAAGATGAAGGATATGTTTTTAGGGTTTTTATTATTATGAAGAAAAAGAAATGATTTTTTATTATTGTGCTCGCCAAGACGTTTGTATCTTGTGCCTACGTATTCCCTAGTGCAATGGGAAAGTCAGAGCAATCGTAGTTCGGGCTAGGAACCACGAAAGTTTGTTAATTGATTTTAGCGAGAGGTACTCGATCGCTTTCAAATGGAAATACTACGCGCACATGGACATGATATCACTACAAGAATGGATGACTAAATCAAGATAAGACATGATTTTGGCCATCATCGCATTCGAGTGGAAGATGTTCGATCTTCACATGTGGAAGTATGTTCGTATTGAAAATTGATTAAGAGTCTCGTTTATGAAAAGATTTTTAAAAGCCATAAGGCAAAAAAGGTTGAATGAGATTGAGGTTGTGTTTTAAAGGGACATTTAGCAAAGGATTGAGCATAGGTGTTCACCCAGCGCGTCTTTACCCAAGGTATTGAACAGGAGCGAGCCCTATTGTCACTTGTTGTCCAAGTTAATTAATTTGTTTCAAAAGATCAAGGTATTCAAGAGGTGTGCACTTCTTGTCACAGGATCTTTCGGTTTGATTAATGTGTTTTGATTCAAAGGATCAAGGTATTCAAGAGGTGTGCACTTCTTGTCACAGGATCACTTTGATTAATTAAAGAGTTTTGGTTCAAGAAAATCAAGGTATTCAAGAGGTGTGCACTTCTTGTCACTTGATTTCTTTGATTTGATTAAGGAAGTTTTTTATTGTTTGATTCAAAGGATCGAAGGTATTCAAGAGGTGTGCACTTCTTGTCACTTGATCACTTTGATTTTATTAATGTGTTTTAGTTTCAAAAGATCAGGGTATTCAAGAGGTGTTCACCCCTTGTCACAAGATCTTTCGATTTAATTAAAGAAAGGTTTAAAAAAATGTGTTAATCCAAAAGAATCGAGGTATTCAAGAGGTGTACACTTCTTGTCACACGATCTTTCGGTGCGGTTAAGAAAAAGATTTTTGAAAAGAAAACTCGACTTTGGATCGAGAAATGATTTGAAATGACTTGGCGTTGGACCAAGGTTTATTTATTTTTGGATCGAGATTAATTGATTAAAAAAAAAACACTTAACTAATTAGTTAAGTTATTAAAAATTTAATTAACAAAATTAACATGACTAAACAAAATTAATCAATATAATTAAGATATTTAAAAAGTTAATTAACTAAACTATTTAGTTAAACTAATGAAAATTTAAAAAAAGGAAATTGTGCAAAGGAGAGGGGTGTGCTAGCAGGCCCAAGAAGTTAGTAATCCACAAAAAAAAAAAGAAGGTGTATTGGGCCGGACCGGGTCGGGTTAGTATGACCCGGATCCGCCTCTCTCTTAACACACACATGGGTTAAAAAAAACCCTAGATCCTAACAGAGGAAAAAAACGAGACAAAATGAAAAGGTCATCGATGCCTCTGTCTTTCTCAATGAATTTCACGCTTTCTGGAAATTGGATGGAAGAAAAGAGCCTTTCACTCTTCCTCTTTATCGCTATCGCTGTGACCAACAACAATGGCCAACTTCTCTCAGCGTCACTCTCCTAATCGCTCTCTCGTTCGATTTCTCTACTATGGCTACAACGACAATCAAAACTGAACACATCCCTCTCGCCTCTAATCGAAACGCAAGCAGTAAATGAAATCAAGCATGAAACTCTAAGCCCCATTCGAATCCCTTCCCAAAATTGTCTCAGCATTTCAGCATGAAGTTACGATTTCGGGCGACTCCGGCTACTGCTTCGAAGTTAGCTTCGTGTGCCTTGTGCTAATCCTCCTCTTCTTCTGATTATGTTTTGTCTCTGTATCTGAATGCCTCTGCTTCGAGTTCCTTGTCTGTGCGTCTATATGTTTAAGTCTGTGTCTTTGGTTGTTACAATTAGATGTAGGTTTAAGTGTGTGGTCTGTGAATTCTCTGAATGAGTGGATAAGTGATTTGAGTGAAGGTTGAAGGTTGGTTGTGGCTGTATGGTTTAGTATTGTGTGTGAATGGTTTTTGAAGTTGGTCGAGGGAATAAATTCGTAGAGTTTTTGTGTAGTGAAGTTATGGCTGCTGAGTGTGGTGTGTGTAGTTTCGGTTGTAGTGAGGTTTGAAGATAATGGTTGATGAACACAAGGTGCTGTGAGTTGGTTAGCTTGAGTGAAGTTGAGTGAGGTTAAGGTTGTATGAAGGTGTGTTGAAGAGTTTTTTTGTGGAGGATGAGAAACCAATTTATGCAGAGTTTTTGTGGTTCCTTTTTTTACTGTGTTAGTAGTCTTTTTATAGCTCCATGAGAATGAATTTTGGGGGGAATTTGTGAGAAGATTTGAACTTATATGGTGCTCTGATTTTTCACTTTTTTGATGCAGGTTTGTTTTGAACAAAAAGGTGAAATTTTTGGAGTCTTTTGGAACAGCTATGGTGCAGGTCCTTGGACCGTTTTGCTTGGCATGGGATAGCAGTGGAGCAGAGTGCAGGTTATGCAGCAAACAAGACTTTGTTGGTTTGTGTATGGCTTGTAGGAAACGTGAAGCACCATGTGATTATTTTGATTGTTTTTTTTTTTCTTGACTTATATACAACAAAACAAAATATGAAACAAATAACAATAATAATAATAATAATAATAATAATAATAATAATAATAATAATAATAATAATAATAATAATGAAAATGAAAACAATAATAATAATACTAATAATAAAAAAGATGTTAATAATAATAATAAATAAGTAGTAAAAATTAATTAAAGTAAATTTAAACAAAAAAATAAAAATAAAAATAAAAATGGTATTAAAACTAAAAATTAACCTAAATAAAATCTAAACTAAAAATAAAATAATATTAAAAATAAAATTAATCTAAACTGCCTAAAGCTATTTTTTTATATATTTTTTAATTAAATTTAACTAAAAATTAAACCATGTGAAAATGCGAATGAAATCTATTTTTTGGCTGACTTTAGTTAAAAAGTCAAATTTTTTAATGATGAATACACAAAATAAAAATACGACACTCCAACAATGAATGAAATATGCGAGTCAAAAATTGGGGTGCGACAGGAATAAGATCTCGTGGCGATCTTGTGACTCAACATCGAAAGAAGATCTCGTGGCGATCAACTCGTCAACAGAAGAAAAGGGAATAAGATCTCGTGGTGATCTTATGACTCAACATCGAAAGAAGATCTCGTGGCGATCAACTCGTCAACAGAAGAAAAGGGAATAAGATCTCGTGGCGATCTTATGACTCAACATCGACTCGACATCGAGGGACAAAAGAAGACATTGTGTCAGACACTCATCAGAGATTGAAGATACCTCGCATCGGCACCGTGGTTGGAAGAGATTTGAAATGTAGTAGCAGATATCAATCGGAATTTGTAAGGACAACTTTTTGTGTGGGGATGTATTATTGTCTTGACTAGGTGCGGATTTGTATTATCTGGCTTATGCTTTGTATGCATGTTTGAATTTTTCTATGGCATAATGCTCCATTTTGATGGATATGCCACGCTTTTGAGGATGCAATGTTATATGCAGTGAACGCTATATGCAGAGTGCCAAATAAAGGCATTAATGAGGTAAACACCAGGGAGAATTCCCCTAGTGTTAAGGACCATGTGGAGGTGCCAACAGATATTGGACTTTGATTTGTAAAATGCACCTTTCTTTGACTTGAAGAATGATTTCTGACTTCTCACCATGTGCCACTGCTTGGAGGATTTTCAGCTCGAGGAGATTCCCTTGATTCACCATGTTAGGGATGAGAAATCCAGATAGGGAGCCTTGATTAGGGAAGTAGGACAACTCCTAGGAGAAATAAACTCCTATGCTTGAAGAATGGAACAAACTCTCGGGAGAAATAAACTCCATGCTTGGGGAGAGACCAAGGTTCCAGGAGAAATAAACTCCTATGATTAGGGAGAGGACACTAAAATTCAGAAGATCGTGCCCCAAGTTTCATGACCCATGAAGGAAATTGCCCCAGTGGATCCTTGGAGAGATTTGTCAAATCTCGACGTAACTGCCCCAGATTGGTAGAATTTGAGAGAGGTTAAACCTCGATTCAATTGCCCCTGATTAGTTGAATTTGAGAGAGATTCCTCGACTTGATTGCCCCTGATTAGGTATATCTTACTAGAATCCTCAATCTTTCTTTGTTTTGAAGTCAAACAACATGGAAACAACTTTACCACGCTCAACGGAGTCTTCAAAGTCTTCCCCTCAGGGTAATCAAAGAAAGTATTAATTGTTCATGCCCAACGGAGTTCTTTGGATAACTTGCCCCTTGGTGGTCAGCATTTGGGATGATTGGCTTTTACTCCTCGGAGTTCTCAAGTCTCTTGTACCTTGACATGATCAAGTTACTCACTGATTCTGATCTTTGAAAATTTCCTTGATGTTAAGAACATATTTGGCATGCAAAAGAATGTTAATTCTAAGAATGATAATTCTAATGCAAAGCCTATGTTAGTCTTGAAGTTGTAAACTTTTTATTGAAATGAGGTTGCGACCTCTTGTGATTGAATCACTGTCATACCCCAAATTTGTCCTACCCTTAATTATCTGGTTTACATTCATGTTTCATATAGGTCATTCAACTCATGCATTCATATCATGGTTACCAGTCGAAGACTGGAGAGAAAGAGCCTTTATGGCAAAGAACTCCTGATTAAATACGAGGATCTGAGGTCTGGTCTCGTGGCACTATCCTTCTGAGGGTACTCTTGAATCAGTGGTTTTCTCACCGTCAAGTCAAGGCATTGGTTGGGAAATACAAGCTAGATGCTTATCTGATCATTCTGAGCTAGGGTTTCTTTGACCAAAATCAACCAGTTGACTTTCTGGTCAACATTCAATCAGGAATGGATTCCATGAATGAAAATGCTCATACTGATTATGTGGATGTGTTTGCTTGACTGGATTTGATCGAAGGAGATTTAATCGGGAATTTCATCAATAATCAGAGAAAATCAGAAAAAGTTGACTTTCGGGTCAAAGTCAAAGTCAACTGTCAAACGTGGACTTTGGTGGAAAATCGGTCGAAGAAAATCAAAGAAATAAATAAAAATCAAGGTTTTATCAAAAGTTGCTAAAAGTGGAAAGTGGTTAATTTGTGAAACTTCCATAAATGGAAAGTCCTACACTTAGGGAAATTTTGGAGGTTTGGAAAAATGGTTGTGAGGCTGACTTCAGGGTCAATTTACACGTGTTTCTAAACCTCATTTCAAAACAAGGTCAACACCAAAAATGTTCGTCTCATAGCCCTCTATAACATTGTAGTTGGGAGTTTTTCCATATGACACATGGATTGGGAGTTATTAAAGAGAGAAGTTGGCAAAGGTCTCACTGTACGCAAGGCAAAAGCTGGGCAAGTTTCCTGGGCAGCATGGTCATTTAATCAAGCACGTGGCGTGCCAACTTTGAGGTTGATTATAGAGACACACAAGGGTCTATAAAGTGTAAACTTGGTATGCTCCCATCCTTCGCCATGTCCTCTATGTAACAAAACAAGAATTGAGTTGATTGAGCAAGTATTGAACAAATTGGAGAGATTCAAAGTCGTGACCTCATCAAGATACGCGTGAGCAAGAGTTTGGGCCAGAGTCTTAGTCATACGCCAGGCATTTCATCAAGCACGTAACGTGCCATTTCCAAACCCGGTGGCTGGAAGTTACAAGTGTTCATTTGAATCAAACTCAATGGCAATATAATCTCTCCCATGCCCCCTACACAACAAGACAATGATCATGGAAATTGACCAGGTATAGAATGAGGTATGTGAGTCTAAAGTCATGCCATCGCCAAGCCATGTTTCGACTGGGACGTAAGTCAAGCTCCTATCACACACGCATGAGGCATTGGCAGCATTAATGTTCTAAGTTCAGGGCCATATTTCTCACACTTATAAACCTCATCTCATCAAGTTCCAAACATCAAAGTCAGTCCATCTCATGTCCTCTTCGTAACAAGCTCGAGAATGAGTCATATCATGAGCCATGGCAAGAGATGTATAGCTTCAAAGTCTGCTTCAGAGGTGATTCTCAAAGGTAGGGTGGCAACATGATTTTATGCATGGCATGGCATGTATGGAGCCCAGCATGTCATCAATGCATTTTACTACAAGTAGCCATGCATACCATATATTTGAAAAAGCTATGAACAAAGTTACCATGTGAAGAAACTCTTGCTCATTAAGTTTGAAGGGATAGATCTAGTGCAATTGCACCACACCATAACCAATCCTACACACTCACTATAAAAAGCCAAAACTCCTCACAAATCAGATACACTCATTCTTTCCACACTCACTCTTCTCTCTCTCTCGGTTCACTCTCTCTCACTACCAATCACCTTCACAAGTTTGTTACATTTTGTAACAAACTTCTTCCACCACCACACGCCGCCACACACCGCCAGCAACTCTTCCACCACTACAAACTTCAACCACCATAACCACCACCACAAACCATCCTCGATCTCCATCCTCCACACCACAGCACCACCATTGAAGCAATCGCCGCCGTCATCCTCTCCATTGAATCATCATCATCTTCAAAACGTTCGTGGCATAAGGCAAGAGTTGGAGTCGAAGCTTGTAGCATACAACGGTCTTCGTCTTGCTCGCTGATCTTGAATTCACGTATCGAGGATCAAGGAGAGCAGCTGGTAGCATCATTGCGCTGAAGAGTTCTTTTCCCTTCGCTTCAACGTCCAACAGGTAAGCCTTCTAAATCATGTAGAGTAGACTTAAACTCCTTCAACGGTTTTTGTTGCCTTGTGCGTGATTTTGTTGCCCTGTGCGTGATTGCATTCTTCGTTCTTGGCTGAACAACGCGTTTTGTTGGATGTAAATCATGTTGTTGATCTCATGTGCTGAGTTTGCACGTATCATGTGCTGAGTATGAATGTATTATGTGCTGTGTTGATCTTAGAGGTTAGGGTTGGATCTGACGTGCTTTAGTTTGAGCCTTAGAGCTAGATTTAGAAGAAAGCGATGATAGATTCAGACTCAATGGTGAAATCCGAGTCGAGCGGTACCGGTCCCGTGCGTTTCTGGAAAATTTCATATGGGACGGCCAAGGGTTCCGCCGGAGAAGATGACCGGAAGTCATCTCCGGCCGCCGTCTATGCTACCTTTGTATTTCAACTCAGGTGCCTACGTGGATTGCCTTCTTTGGCTGTTATTTCCAAATTCTTGGCTTTTACTTTGGTGTTAATCATTGGAATGTGATGTGTTGATTGGTAATTGGTCCAGAGCTTGACTTTTTGTCCTATCTCACTTAAAATGAGAGTGCCCAATTGATGTGTTGTCCCTTTTTTCGTTTCATGTCACGTTTTGGTTAATAGAAACCATAGTCTAATAAATAAACATCATGCAGAGAAAATGACAAATGGAACAAAAAGAATGATAGTGGACTGAGATTGGTAACTGGGCCTGGCGCTTTGATTTCTACACCCCTGCAATAGGCCCAAACGCCAATAAAAAGAGAATTCAATTCATTGTTTTTTACTTTCTTACCCCCTGGCAGGCAGACTTCTAGAATTTGTCAATTCTAACTTTTAATTCATAATTCAGTTTTAATGGCAATAAAAAATAAATAAAAATATGTTTTAGATAGCTTTATGTGTGTACATAATTGTGATATTTTTGTATATTTTTAGAAGTTAGTTTGCTATTTTAAATAAATCTTTTCCTTAGATATGTTCATATTTTCGCATGTTTAGTGTGTTTTACAAAATAATTCGGTTGAGTGCCTTAGAAGTAGAATTGAATTCCCATTTTTTGTGTGATATCAGTAGGCTCCTATATCCTCATGTGTATAAAAAATAAAAGTGCAATTCCATGCCTTGATTAGATTTTCATTAGGTTTCTTTTACCCGATTGATGTGTTCTTCTAAGTGGTTAACCATGCGAATTTGATCTATAATTCGATTTGCATTCATGCAATGATGTTGGTTACTTTTTGTACATATAATTAGGGATGTCTAGAGGTCCTAAAACCTGGAATTGAAAATTTTAGATCATGTTTTCCTATTTTACTCGATTTTTCTTTATCACATGTAAATAACGTGCTTTCGGTTGACGATTGCACCGTGACTTGTACAAATGACCCGTAATTTTGTGTGGAACTTCTTGGCATGACTTTGTGGTTGTTTAGGCATCTAGTATAGGCTATTTTCTACTGACTTGTACCATTTGATTGCATGTTTCTAACTTCATTCACAATTTGAAACCGTTTAGCTAGTACTGACCTAGTGTTGTCTAGTTTTGGTTAGAGTTTTGTATTGTTTCATGCTAATTGACTAATATAGATTAAAATAAGATATTGGAACTAATTGAATGAGTTTGCTACTGACTTGAGGCCTAGCTCATTGTGTTCACTTGCTTTTGTTTTGATTAATTGATGTTTGTCCGCTAATTGGTAAGTAACGATGCATGCGATGCTTTGACGACTTCTTGTGGATATTTTTGTAGGGTACCGTGATGCTTTTGTATTTGATTTGGGACATTCAATCCCTTGCTTTGCTACTGACTTGGAGCTTTTCTCTCTCATTTCCATGCTTAGCTTCTCATTCCTTGCTTTAATGTTGCTTATTCCTCACTATTGCTTGCCATGTTCCCTTAGACTCTTCCTTCTTTGTTAAGGGGAATTGAGATAGGATAGTTATCCTCAACCTTAGGGCCATTAGTGGATTAGAATAACATAGATTAGAATTTAGGATTAGTTCCCTTTTGCATTCTTTTTCTTTTTCAACTCTTTAAAACATTAATAAAAGGAAGATGCGAATCACATTAAGAAAGTGATAGAGAAATGAGTGGGATTAATTCCCTAATCTGTTTCTTAATCACTTAGTGACATAGAAACGAGTGGGATTCATTCCCTAATCTGTTTCTCGGTCACTACTTAATGGGAGAGAGACGAGTGGGATTCATTCCCTAATCTGTTTCTCAAACATTAACTAATGGGAGAGAAATGAGTGAGATTCATTCTCTAATCTGTTTCTCAAACATTACATAATGGGATGGAAGCGAGTGGGATTCATTCCCTAATCTGCTTCTCGATCATTATACATTTTATGTGATTCGAATCGTGAAGTAAAATCCCTTAAAAAATACACAACCAAAAACACTTTAAAACATCTAACAATGGTTCAGACTAAAGCAAAGTAGAGAAAGTGGTGAGTGGCCCGGTATTGGGAACTGTTCATCACTCATCTACCCTAAAAGACACAAACCAATCATTTCTTTTGCCTAAGGGCACCGTTATCTCCGCTCCATTGCATCCTAGGCGATCCCTTATGCAAGAGCGCGAGCGTTAACGCCGCCCAAATAAAAAACACAAAAACAAACAGAAAATCGTAAGCCGAGCTACGGTAACTCTGATTCCTGAAAAGGATACGTAGGCAGCGGGGTAGGGCCCGTGCGAGTACAATTCTTTCTTTTCCCTACATTTTGCATTCATTTCGCATTTAGACATAGACATAGTTATACACCCTTTAGATCGAAACAGACATAGGTGGATACCATCGAGTACGATGGGCGCGAGGGGTGCTAATACCTTCCCCTTGCGTAACCGACTCCCGTACCTTGATTCTCTGGTCGCAAGACCCTGTTCCTTCCTTTGTAGGTTATCCGGTATTCCTTTCCCTTGTGGGATAAATATATTGGTGGCGACTCTGTTCATTTTTCGCGAGCGTGCGACAGCTGGCGACTCTGCTGGGGATGTTGCTAGACCTGTTGCTGGTCCATCCTTAGTGAGTCGATCCTAGCCTGCGTTTGTTTGTTTATTTACTGGGTGTTTATTTGCTTTTATGTCTATACCTCGTATATATGTTTGCATGTTTACTTTCCTGCTTGCATATCATGTTTATTTCCGTTTGCACATCATGCATATGGATTATATTCTGTGTTCCTTGGGGTCTTCTGTTCTGTTTTGCAGGTTGGGTGGGATGTTTTATGAGGTAAAAGGCCCAATACCCAGGCCAGAGTGACACATAGGATACCTATGATAGAGTGGATAGTCATGACGCCAACAGAATGTCAGGTTCTGTTGATTGCGATCATGAGACCCACGACCAGTCGAGGTTCAAATGAGATACCGTTGTTGGCATGTATTTGCGACAATGATGGTGTTTCGGGAGAACTGATAACGCTGGAAACCATTGACCTACCCTGACCTAGACTACACCTGTGAGTGGGGTGGGATATACATGACAGGTACCGTTGGTGACCGTTCTGTTGGTGACTTGTGTTCTTATGGTTTCACTGTGCCTATGCCGGACCTTTGATCCTGCAACGTCCGATCTCATCCAGAGGCCACACACACTTCTCCTATGTGGGGAAACTTCCATTGCATCATTTACATCATGGCATATTTACCTTTCGAAAAAAAAAAGAAAAGAAAAAAGAAAAAAAAGAAAAGAAAAGATATGTAAAAAAAAAAAAGAAGAAAGAAAAGAAGTATTATTGTTTCTCATGTGCATGCCATTTTTTTCAGGGTATCCAAGGTTATTATCTTCTTCACTTGAAATGGCTAACAATGTGACAGTTACCAAAGAAGTTACTAGGCGCACCTTCACCTGCAGTTTCTTCCGTGAGGATATAACGCCTCTGATTCGTCTGAGTACTTCAGTTACTGGGCAAAACTTGGATGAATTCAGGAAGACATATGGTCATATCCTACACATGTTAACTTCTCGGGTTGATGAATGGGCTCTCTACACACTTCTTCAGTTCTACGATCCTGAGTTACGATGTTTCACCTTTCCTGATTACCAACTGGCACCAACCCTTGAAGAATATGCCGATATCCTCAAGATTAAGGTTCAACACAGGATTCCTTTTGTATGTGTGCCCGAGAAACCGAAAATGGACCGAATTGCTGGTGCTCTTTATTTGAGCATGAAAGATGTTACAGATAACTGGAAGCCTAATGGTGGAACCCACGGATTCTATGTTAAATTTCTGATGAGGAAAGCTGATGCCCTTGTTATCGAGAAGAAATGGAAAGAATTCAATGCTCTCCTAGCTGTTATGATCTATGGTTTGGTGTTGTTCCCGAATATCCCGAATTTCGTCGATCTCACTGCCATTTGCCTCTTTATGGATCAAAACCCCGTGCCTACTCTCTTGGCAGATACTTATTATGCTGTTCATTCCAGGTATGGGACGAAGGGAGCCGTTGGAGGCTGTTTACCGTTGTTATACGAGTGGTTCATTTCACACTTGCCTAAAAGTGGACCGTTTGTCACAACAAGAGACTCACAGAAGTGGCCTCAAAGGATCATGGGGCTTACGGCGAATGACATCGTTTGGTATCACCTTGGGAAAGGGATAGAGGAAGTTATTACTAGATGTGGTAGTTTTGACAACGTTCCCCTCATAGGAACGAAGGGAGTTATCAATTACAATCCGAGGCTAGCGCTGCGTCAGTTGGGTTTTGCACTGAAGGACAAGCCATTAGACAAGGAAATATTTGAATCTGTTTGCTTTAAGAAAGGGGCCGATCCAGAGGGTCTAGAAAAAGTGAGGAGCGCCTGGAATAGTATTCATACAGATGACCGAACTTCCTTGGGAGGGAAGAATGCCATTGCTAAACAAGCCTACACTGATTGGGTAAAAGATAGAGTCAAGAAGCGCCTATTGCCTTTCCCGAAGGTTAAACCATTGTATGAACAACCACCTGAAGTTTTAACTGCCACCGTGCCAGCTGAAGACTATACCCAGGTACATGTGGAAAACATCCGGTTGCGTGAGAAGAGGGAAGATGCTAAGATAGAGTACTTCTTGGTGAATCAGAAAAGGGCTGAATTAGCACATGAGGTTAAAATGTTGAAAGGAGGATCTTCCAGAGTTCAAAAAAGGACTAGAACTGAAAAGGGTGAAAAGGCTACCACTATCATTGTCGAGGATAACGAGAAGATCATAAAAAAGGCCATAAAAGAGGCAGAAGAGAAACTCAAGCAAAAGTACAGAGAAGACTTGAAGGCCTGCAAGCTCCAGTTAGAAAAAGAGACTAAATATCAGCTGAGGACTATGAAAAAGAAACTGGAAGATGAGATTACTCAGAGAATAGCAGTCGAGACACAGCTGAAAGGAAGTCACCTCCGCTCCGCTCGACTAACAGAAGAGAATGTCAAGCTCAGAGATCAAATGGCAAGTATGGAGAACGCACCTGAGAAAGATTATCTCCCAGAATGTAAAGGATGTGACGAACTTAGGGAGTGCTGCAAGAAGTTGGATGGGCATTTGTTTCGCAAAGATGAGGTGATTCAAGGCCTTCTTAAAGGAAGGGATCGAGAAGCAACCAAGAAACTGTTTGATGAAACCAAGAAGTGGAGTGACGAGCACTTCAGACAAGGAGGACCTCTGTTCTATGTTCAGATGGATTGATGTTTGAGTTTTTTATGTCTCGACCACCACCAGACTTGTTGGATGGGGTCTTTTATCTCCTTAGTTGAACTATCTTGTTGATGTATGGCTTGCCCAAGTTTAAATTTCTGTTATGAATGAAAAAGAACTAGTTTCTCTTGATACCTATCTTTTGTCACGTTGTTAGCTATTCTGGATCAACATTAAATCTTGGATACTCTGAAAATGGCACATCACGTCATACGCACACATGCACTCATACATTCACATTATCACATTGCATTTTTCAGGTTATTGTACAAGAAACTAATTGGGGTCCTTTTCAGCAACAGATTTCTTTTCCGACGACGAAGCTGACTTTCTTACATCCTTACCGCACCAGGAGTAACGAGAGAATCATGGAACAGTTTGAACAGAATCAAGCGGCCCTCCGTAGGGATATGGATGTTATGGGGGAAAGAATGACCCAACTTATGGAGACTCTCCATGTCGTTGTCCAAGGACAGGAAGAGCTCAGAAAGAGCGTAGCTGGGCTAATCAAAGACACTCCTACCAACTCTGCTGATGGGGGAGTAAAGACTAAGGAGATTCCTGTTGAGGAGATACCAAAGGTAGTGGATGACCACCATGAGGTTATTGATCTCGAACATGATCTTACTGCTGAGTTGACCGAAACTGCTAAGATGTACCAAGCCCTAGAGGAGCGCCTTAAGGCCATTGAGGTTGCTAAAACTTCGAGTTTCGATACCGCTGCCTTGAGCTTAGTACCTGGAATTGTTATTCCACCGAAGTTCAAGGTGCCAGATTTTGATAAGTACAAGGGAATTACTTGCCCGGAAACGCACATTCGTTCTTACTGTCGTAAGATGGCCGCTTACGCCGAGAACGAACCCTTGCTTATGCATTTCTTCTAGGACAGTCTCACAGGAGCCCCGTTGGAGTGGTATATGAAACTTGAGAGGGCCAATGTCAGTACTTGGGGAGGACTTGTTGATGCCTTTTTGAAACAATACCACTACAATACTGCTATGGCTCCTAGCCGTGCTCAACTGCAAAATATGTCACAAAAGTCTGAAGAATCCTTCAAAGAATATGCCCAGAGGTGGCGTGAACTTGCTGCTCGAGTTCAACCTCCTCTTCTTGACCGAGAATTGATTGATCTGTTTATGGGTACTCTGAAAGGGCCATACCTTCAGCACATGGTTAGTAATACTTCTCCGTCCTTCTCGGATGTGGTCATCATTGGTGAACGAGTTGAGAACTGTGTAAAAGCTGGTACCATTCAGGGTGTTACTAGTCCTAGCAACTCAAGTGGTAATGGTAAGAAGCCGTATTCTGGGTTTGTGAAGAAGAAGGAAGGTGAGACTAGCACTGCCTCTGTTGACCAAAGCCGAGCTCCTGCATATTCTGCTGTTCCACCTCCTTATTATCCAATGCCTTATGCTGTTCCTGGTCCATATGTCCCTCAGGCATACGCCGCTGCATTTCCACAACCATGGATGGCACCCCAACAGCCTTTCGTACCACAACAACAAGTTGCTGCTCCTCAGAACCGTCAACAGAATCCTAGGCCTCAAGGTCAAAGAGCTCCACAAAGGCAGAGATACCCTGATAGGCGCATAGATCCGATTCCGATGCCGTATGCCCAGCTCCTTCCCCAATTACTTGCTGGTCAGTTGGTGCAACTCCGGGAAATGGGCCCTCCGCCTAGTCCTCTTCCTCCAGGATATGATGCTAATGCTCGTTGTGAATTCCATTCAGGCGCTCCAGGCCATACGATTGAAAAGTGTAAAGCATTAAAATACAAAGTCCAGGATCTTCTCGATGACAAACTCATCTCATTCACTCCTACTGGTCCTAATGTGCAGAATAATCCTATGCCTCCTCATGCTGGTGCGACCAATGCTATTGAGTTATGTGATGGTCAGATCCTAGTAAGTGATGTTAATGAGGTAAGGATGCCACTAGCAGTTGTCAGAGAATATCTTATGCAACAAAAGGTTCTGTGCGAACTACATGATTACTGTTTGCAATGTTCTTCTAACCCTGAGGAATGCGCTAGGTTGAAAGAAGAAATTCAGAAACTAATGGATGAAGGTGTTCTTAGAGTGGAAAGGGTCGTTCCGGTCAAAGATGTGGCTACTCTAGAGATACCTTACTATCCTGCTGAGATGTCAAAGAATCAGAGTGCTCCTTTGGTCATTCGTGCTCCGAGTACTCCCTTGGTCATTCAGGCTCCGAGGACTCCTTTGGTTATTCAGGTCCCAAATGCTCCTCCGACTCCTCCAACCTCGTCTCTTGTTCCTTCTCCTGTGAATGATTCTAAGGCTGTCCCTTGGAGTTATAATGCCGTGTATATTCGAGGGAAGAAATATGATTGTCCTCCAGTGGGTAATTCGAGCATCACTAATATTACCGGCACTAGCGGCATTACCCGTAGTGGTCGGATCTTTGCTGCCCCCCCTCCACTTCCTAAAGAGACCAATAAAGAGGCTAGTACACAAGCAAAAGGAAAGCAAGTTGCTGTTGATCCTCCTGTGACACGTAATGCACAAGATGCCGAGCAACTATTGAAGATCATTAAGAAAAGTGATTACAAAGTGATTGACCAACTTGATCAGACCCAAGCCAAGATCTCCATCTTGTCTCTCTTGGTGCATTCCGAAGCTCATCGTGATGCTCTGATGAAAGTTCTGGCTTCCGCTCACGTTACTCAAGACATTACCGTGCCTCAGTTTGAAGGGGTTGTGACCAACATTGCTGCTGGTAATTGTTTGGGTTTTTCTGATGATGAGCTTCCGCCTGAGGGTAGAGCACACAACAAAGCGTTGCATATCTCCGTCAAGTGTCTGGATGCTGTGTTGTCTCGAGTTCTGATTGATACCGGTTCTTCTCTTAATGTGATGCCCAAGACCACTTTGTTTAAGCTGAGTATGGATGGGATTATGATGAGACCATGCACTATGAGTGTCAGAGCGTTTGATGGCTCTAGGAGGTCCGTAGAAGGGGAAATTGATCTGCCTGTTTTGATTGGCCCTCACATGTTCTATATTGCCTTCTATGTCATGGATATAAGTCCTTCATACACTTGCCTCTTGGGTCGTCCTTGGATCCATGCTGCTGGGGCTGTGACATCTACCCTCCATCAGTGTTTGAAATTTGTCGTGAACGACAAGATTGTTGTGATCACTGGTGAAGAGGATTTGATTGTCAATAATCTGGCGTCATACCGTTATGTTGAAGTGGAGGGAGAAATACAAGAGACACCTTTTCAGGCCTTAGAGATCGTGTCGGTTGATAAACTCCCCGTGGTTGAGAATAAGAAGGAACTCGGAGCACCCCTCTCGTCTTTAAATGATGCTAAGGCCTTCTTAGAAGCTGGTACTCCCCATAGTGCTTGGGGCAAGCTGATTGATGTTCATGAGAAGCGAGACAAGTATGGCCTTGGGTATCAGCCATCTTCCTCTACTCAGCTCAGCATAATTCCTGGAAAGAAGATGATTCCCCCCATTTCTCAAGTGTTCGTCAGTGCAAGCACTAATTCTGGAAGTCAGGTTCTCGCCGTGGACGATGATGATGAAGAAGATCTCTCCAAATTCGTTTGCCATGCTGCGCCTGGACAGGAACTCAACAATTGGACTATCTTGAACATCCCTAGAGTCACTTTCATGGAGATGTAATTTTCTTGTTTCGATAAGTCATATGCTTTGCCCTAAGCATTTTGACCACTTGTATAAAGAAGGGCCCCCCATGTTGTTTCAGTTTGTTTAATATTGAATGAAAACCATATCTTCGCATGCAATTACTGTTCCATTTCTTTCATTTTTGTTTTGTTTACTTTAAAAACTTTTTCAAAAAATGGCAAAGCTTTCCTTTTTTTCCTTTTATGTGTTGCATTCTAAGGCATAAATCATCCATCGTGCAGATCCGGCTCAGATTCCATCAAAAATGATGATGTTACAGTTCCACGTCTTAATATCCTTGAGAATCCAATTGACCAAGCCGATGAGGATAGTGGGGAAGATTGTGAAGTCCCTGAGGAATTGGCAAGACTTTTGAGACAAGAAGAGAAATCGATTCAGCCACATCAAGAAGCCATAGAAATCATCAACCTCGGTACAGAAGAAGCAAAGAGAGAAGTCAAGATAGGTGCCGCTTTGGAAAGTGATGTAAAAAGAAGGTTGATCGAATTGCTTCGAGAGTACGTTGATATCTTCGCCTGGTCATATGAGGACATGCCTGGTTTAGACACGGATATAGTTATGCATAGGCTACCTCTCAAACCGGAATGTCCGCCGGTAAAGCAAAAACCACGAAGAACTCGACCTGATATGGCTTTGAAAATCAAGGAAGAAGTTGAAAAACAGTTGAAGGCTGGTTTCTTATCTGTGTGTGAGTACCCTCCTTGGATTGCAAACATAGTACCTGTTCCTAAGAAGGACGGAAAGGTACGCATGTGTGTTGATTACCGAGATTTGAATAGGGCAAGTCCGAAGGATGATTTCCCTCTGCCTCATATTGATGTGCTAGTCGACAACACTGCTCAGTATTCGGTGTTCTCCTTCATGGATGGTTTTTCTGGCTATAATCAAATAAAGATGGCTCCTGAAGATATGACCAAGACTACTTTTACCACTCCGTGGGGTACGTATTGTTATAAGGTGATGCCTTTTGGTCTTAAGAACGCTGGTGCAACATATCAACGAGCTATGGTGACCCTTTTCCATGATATGATCCATAAGGAGATTGAGGTGTACGTCGATGATATGATTGCAAAATCCCAAACTGAAGAAGAACACTTGGTATATCTTGGGAAACTGTTTGCTCGTTTGCGAAAATTCAAGTTGAGGCTTAATCCAAATAAGTGCACTTTTGGAGTGCGATCTGGAAAGTTACTTGGATTCATTGTGAGTCAACGAGGGATTGAGGTCGACCCTGACAAAGTAAGAGCAATACAGAATATGCCAGCACCAAAGAATGAAAAAGAAGTTCGAGGGTTCCTTGGGAGATTGAATTACATAGCCAGGTTCATTTCTCATCTCACTGACACTTGTGAACCCATATTCAAACTGCTGCGCAAAAATCAGGATATCCGTTGGGATGATCATTGTCAGGAAGCCTTCGAAAAGATCAAGCAGTATCTCCAAGAGCCACCAATTCTCATGCCTCCGGTTCCTGGGAGGCCACTTCTTATGTACTTAACTGTGCTTGAAGGATCTATGGGGTGTGTGCTGGGCCAACATGACGAGTCTGGTCGAAAAGAGTGCGCCATTTATTACCTGAGCAAAAAGTTTACCGATTGTGAATCCCGCTACTCACTACTCGAGAAAACTTGCTGTGCTTTGGTATGGGCTGCTCGCCGGCTGAGGCAGTATATGCTGACTCACACCACTCTATTGATCTCCAGAATGGACCCGATAAAGTACATCTTTGAAAAACCGGCCCTTACAGGAAGACTAGCCCGGTGGCAGATGCTTTTATCAGAATATGACATCCAGTATGTCACACAGAAGGCCATCAAAGGAAGTGTCCTTGCAGATCATCTTGCTCATCAGCCATTAGAAGAGTATCAATCAATGAAGTTTGACTTTCCTGATGAAGATATCATGAAACTAGATGATAATGAAGGACCCGAACCAGGGGAGCGATGGACTCTCACGTTCGATGGTGCATCAAATGCTATGGGCCATGGTATTGGGGCAGTTTTGACTTCTCCTCGTCAAACTCACATCCCTTTCACAGCTAGAATATGCTTTGATTGCACGAACAATGTCGCGGAATACGAAGCTTGCATAATGGGTCTCGAAGCAGCCATTGATATGAGAATCAAGATCCTTGAGGTTTATGGGGATTCTGCCTTGGTTATACATCAAGTGAGAGGTGATTGGGAGACACGACACCCTAATTTAGTTCCTTATAAGGACTATATCTTGGAGTTGCTTCCCGCTTTCGAGGAAATCACTTTCAATCACATTCCCCGAGAGGAGAATCAATTGGCAGATGCCTTGGCTACTTTGGCAGCTATGTTCAGAGTTAGCTCCCCTAAAGAAATGCCAGACATAAGGATCCTCCGTTACAAAGAGCCTGCCCATGTGTTCCCTGCTCATTGTCTCACTACTGAAGATGTGTATGATGAAAAGCCATGGTATTACGACATCAAGAGGTATGTTGAGAAGCAAGAGTATCCCGAAGATGCTACGATTGGTGATAAGCGAACGCTTCGAAGGTTAGCATCCAAATTCTTCTTGTCAGGAGACGTCCTGTACAAAAGAAACTATGATTCAGTTTTGCTCAGAGCGTGGATAGACACGAAGCAGAATTGATCATGCGGGAAATTCATGAAGGATCTTTTGGAACTCATTCCAGTGGACATTCTATGGCCAAAAAGATCTTGCGAGCGGGATATTATTGGATGACGATTGAAAGTGATTGTTATGTGTATGTGAAGAAATGTCACAAATGCCAAGTGTATGCTGACAGAATTCATGTCCCTCCAACTCCTCTGAATGTTCTGACGTCGCCTTGGCCTTTTGCTATGTGGGGCATAGACATGATTGGACGGATTGAGCCACAAGCTTCGAATGGGCACAGATTTATTCTTGTTGCTATCGACTACTTCACCAAATGGGTTGAAGCTGCTTCTTACAAGAACGTAACCAAGCAAGTCGTTACTCGCTTCATCAAGAAAGAGATCATATGCCGATATGGGGTTCCAAACAAGATCATCACTGACAATGGGTCCAATCTTAATAACAAGATGATGGCAGAGTTGTGTGAAGAGTTCAAGATTGAACACCACAATTCATCACCCTATCGGCCAAAGATGAACGGCGCAGTCGAAGCTGCTAACAAGAATATAAAGAAGATTGTCCAGAAGATGGTTAGAACGTATAAAGATTGGCATGAGATGTTGCCATTTGCTTTGCATGGCTATAGAACTTCGGTTCGTACTTCAACTGGGGCAACTCCCTTCTCTCTTGTCTACGGTATGGAGGCCGTACTACCTGTCGAAGTGGAAATTCCTTCGTTGAGAGTCTTGATGGACGCCAAACTTGATGAAACAGAATGGGTTCAAACGAGGCTTGATCATCTCAATCTAATTGAGGAGAAACGCTTATCTGCTATCTGCCATGGCCAGTTGTACCAAAAGAGGATCAAGAAAGCGTATGACAAGAAGATTCGGCCTCGAGAATTCCACACAGGCGACCTAGTCGTAAGGAAGATCTTGCCAATTCACACTGATCCAAGGGGCAAATGGACTCCCAATTATGAGGGACCATACATTGTGAAGAAAGCATTTTCAGGTGGTGCTTTAATCCTGACAAAGATGGATGGGGAAGACGTTCCGCTTCCAGTCAATTCAGACTCAGTCAAAAAATACTACGCATGAAAGACCCGCTAGGTCGACGTACCTAGGCAAAAATAAGGGCATCCCGGCAAACCAAAAGGGTTTGGGCAAAAATTAGGGATAAAACAAAAAAAGAATAACCCGCTAAGTTGAAAACCCGAAAGGGCGACTTAGGCAAAAAGGGGTATCCCGCGGGATTGAAAACCCGAAAGGGCGATCCAGGCAAAAGTTAGGGATCAAAAGCGAGAGGCTGCAGTCTGAATATCTTTCACAAAGACCACTATACGCCCTTGACAGAACGAATGGATCAATCCAACCATTACCCTTCTGAAGCAAAGCATTGAGAGGATCGAGGATATGGGAACTGTAGCAATGTCAGTTTCAGTGGAAATCCGAGCATTTCTCTTTGCCATTTTACTCTTTGCATTTTATTTTCTTTTTCGCAACTACCTCATTTAGGAGCTGCTTCCTTGTACAGAAGCCTATTCACAGGCATTCCATCAATAAAATGATCTTTTGATGCAAAAGTTTTCTTTCTTTCTTTTTCGCATGCGGGATATGATTTAATTCGTTATTAAACATTGCATTGAAAGCGTGGGGGTAAATAATCACAAAGTCAAAACGAAACATGATGTTACATAAACATAAAAGTGTTCTAAGGGGCACCATTTGCATCCAAACGTTGTCTTCTGTGCAGGTTGCAGGTTCTAGCCGTCATCTCGGCTCATAGTATGTCACAAAGGTCATCATCATCCCACGTGAAAGTTCCAAAGTATAATTCATCAGTACTGGTAAGCATGGGGCACCTGAAAAGGTCCGTATCCCTCTCCCACATGGCGGACGAAGAGTGGCCTCTCAAAACTCGTGATTCCCCAAGCAGCTTAGGATGTAAGGAAGGTCAAGCAAAATCATTTCATCCCCAGCAGGGCTATGTCCCAACCCTCAACGCAGTTACCAATAATCTTTGGTACTGTAGGGTTCCAATATCAATTCATGATGATGGTTCAAGATCACAAGGCGACGGACCCCAATGATCCTACTCTCCGGTTCCCTCACTAATGCCTTTATTTGGCACTCTTTGCATATAGAATCCATTGCATATAGCATTTGCATCCTCAAAAGCGTAGCATATCCGCCAAAACGGAACATTACGCCATAGAAAAAGTCAAACATGCATACAAAGCATAAGCCAGATAGTACAAATCATCCCTCTATCAGGACAATGATACATCCTCGCATAAAATGCCCTTACAAACTCTAATTGATATCTGCTACTCCATTACAAATCTCCTCCACCCATGGTGCCGATACTTGGTTTTACCAACCCCCAATCCCCAGTCTAAGTGTTTTTCAATAATTTTTCTTGTGGATCGTAGGTCCGCTGACCTTATCCCCATCCTTTGCAATTCTTGTGGATCGTAGGTCCGTTGACCTTATCCCCATCCTTTTTCATTCTTGTGGATCGTAGGTCAGTTGACCTTATCCTCATCTTATCCAATTCTTGTGGATCGTAGGTCCGTTGACCTTATCCCTATCCTTTTTCATTCTTGTGGATCGTAGGTCTGTTGACCTTATCCTCATCTTATCCAATTCTTGTGGATCGTAGGTCCGTTGACCTTATCCTCATCTTATCCATTTCTTGTGGATCGTAGGTCCGTTGACCTTATCCTCATCTTTTTCATTTCCTGTGGATCGTAGGTCCGTTGACCTTATCCTCATCTTTTTCATTTCTTGTGGATCGTAGGTCCGTTGACCTTATCCCCATCCTTTGCATTCCTTGTGGATCGTAGGTCCGTTGACCTTATCCCCATCCTTTTTCATTCTTGTGGATCGTAGGTCCGTTGACCTTATCCTCATCTTATCCAATTCTTGTGGATCGTAGGTCCGTTGACCTTATCCTCATCCTTTGCATTTCTTGTGGATCGTAGGTCCGTTGACCTTATCCTCGTCTTTTTCGTTTCTTGTGGATCGTAGGTCCGTTGACCTTATCCTCATCTTTTTCATTTCCTGTGGATCGTAGGTCCGTTGACCTTATCCTCATCTTTTTCATTCTTGTGGATCATAGGTCCTACCTTTCCGTCAAACCCGTATTTTCCAACCGCAGTTTCATACAACAATCATTTCCATTGAGAACCTTGTATTGGCACCCTGGCTACGTTACAAGCTATCTCCCTTCCCCCAATTACTCACCATAAATTTCCATCAGAAAAAACAAAAATTCTCTTTCCCCAGCAGATATCGAAACAAAAATAAAGAAATAAAAACCACTCCACCTCCTCAGGACAAATTTCAGGCCTTTGATATTTAATCTTCTTTTACCTCGAATGTTCGAAAGGCTAGCGCCAATCTCACCTTCAGGCTTAAGACGATTAAATAGGGGCAGCTGTCATACCCCAAATTTGTCCTACCCTTAATTATCTGGTTTACATTCATGTTTCATATAGGTCATTCAACTCATGCATTCATATCATGGTTACCAGTCGAAGACTGGAGAGAAAGAGCCTTTATGGCAAAGAACTCCTGATTAAATACGAGGATCTGAGGTCTGGTCTCGTGGCACTATCCTTCTGAGGGTACTCTTGAATCAGTGGTTTTCTCACCGTCAAGTCAAGGCATTGGTTGGGAAATACAAGCTAGATGCTTATCTGATCATTCTGAGCTAGGGTTTCTTTGACCAAAATCAACCAGTTGACTTTCTGGTCAACATTCAATCAGGAATGGATTCCATGAATGAAAATGCTCATACTGATTATGTGGATGTGTTTGCTTGACTGGATTTGATCGAAGGAGATTTAATCGGGAATTTCATCAATAATCAGAGAAAATCAGAAAAAGTTGACTTTCGGGTCAAAGTCAAAGTCAACTGTCAAACGTGGACTTTGGTGGAAAATCGGTCGAAGAAAATCAAAGAAATAAATAAAAATCAAGGTTTTATCAAAAGTTGCTAAAAGTGGAAAGTGGTTAATTTGTGAAACTTCCATAAATGGAAAGTCCTACACTTAGGGAAATTTTGGAGGTTTGGAAAAATGGTTGTGAGGCTGACTTCAGGGTCAATTTACACGTGTTTCTAAACCTCATTTCAAAACAAGGTCAACACCAAAAATGTTCGTCTCATAGCCCTCTATAACATTGTAGTTGGGAGTTTTTCCATATGACACATGGATTGGGAGTTATTAAAGAGAGAAGTTGGCAAAGGTCTCACTGTACGCAAGGCAAAAGCTGGGCAAGTTTCCTGGGCAGCATGGTCATTTAATCAAGCACGTGGCGTGCCAACTTTGAGGTTGATTATAGAGACACACAAGGGTCTATAAAGTGTAAACTTGGTATGCTCCCATCCTTTGCCATGTCCTCTATGTAACAAAACAAGAATTGAGTTGATTGAGCAAGTATTGAACAAATTGGAGAGATTCAAAGTCGTGACCTCATCAAGATACGCGTGAGCAAGAGTTTGGGCCAGAGTCTTAGTCATACGCCAGGCATTTCATCAAGCACGTAACGTGCCATTTCCAAACCCGGTGGCTGGAAGTTACAAGTGTTCATTTGAATCAAACTCAATGGCAATATAATCTCTCCCATGCCCCCTACACAACAAGACAATGATCATGGAAATTGACCAGGTATAGAATGAGGTATGTGAGTCTAAAGTCATGCCATCGCCAAGCCATGTTTCGACTGGGACGTAAGTCAAGCTCCTATCACACACGCATGAGGCATTGGCAGCATTAATGTTCTAAGTTCAGGGCCATATTTCTCACACTTATAAACCTCATCTCATCAAGTTCCAAACATCAAAGTCAGTCCATCTCATGTCCTCTTCGTAACAAGCTCGAGAATGAGTCATATCATGAGCCATGGCAAGAGATGTATAGCTTCAAAGTCTGCTTCAGAGGTGATTCTCAAAGGTAGGGTGGCAACATGATTTTATGCATGGCATGGCATGTATGGAGCCCAGCATGTCATCAATGCATTTTACTACAAGTAGCCATGCATACCATATATTTGAAAAAGCTATGAACAAAGTTACCATGTGAAGAAACTCTTGCTCATTAAGTTTGAAGGGATAGATCTAGTGCAATTGCACCACACCATAACCAATCCTACACACTCACTATAAAAAGCCAAAACTCCTCACAAATCAGATACACTCATTCTTTCCACACTCACTCTTCTCTCTCTCTCGGTTCACTCTCTCTCACTACCAATCACCTTCACAAGTTTGTTACATTTTGTAACAAACTTCTTCCACCACCACACGCCGCCACACACCGCCAGCAACTCTTCCACCACTACAAACTTCAACCACCATAACCACCACCACAAACCATCCTCGATCTCCATCCTCCACACCACAGCACCACCATTGAAGCAATCGCCGCCGTCATCCTCTCCATTGAATCATCATCATCTTCAAAACGTTCGTGGCATAAGGCAAGAGTTGGAGTCGAAGCTTGTAGCATACAACGGTCTTCGTCTTGCTCGCTGATCTTGAATTCACGTATCGAGGATCAAGGAGAGCAGCTGGTAGCATCATTGCGCTGAAGAGTTCTTTTCCCTTCGCTTCAACGTCCAACAGGTAAGCCTTCTAAATCATGTAGAGTAGACTTAAACTCCTTCAACGGTTTTTGTTGCCTTGTGCGTGATTTTGTTGCCCTGTGCGTGATTGCATTCTTCGTTCTTGGCTGAACAACGCGTTTTGTTGGATGTAAATCATGTTGTTGATCTCATGTGCTGAGTTTGCACGTATCATGTGCTGAGTATGAATGTATTATGTGCTGTGTTGATCTTAGAGGTTAGGGTTGGATCTGACGTGCTTTAGTTTGAGCCTTAGAGCTAGATTTAGAAGAAAGCGATGATAGATTCAGACTCAATGGTGAAATCCGAGTCGAGCGGTACCGGTCCCGTGCGTTTCTGGAAAATTTCATATGGGACGGCCAAGGGTTCCGCCGGAGAAGATGACCGGAAGTCATCTCCGGCCGCCGTCTATGCTACCTTTGTATTTCAACTCAGGTGCCTACGTGGATTGCCTTCTTTGGCTGTTATTTCCAAATTCTTGGCTTTTACTTTGGTGTTAATCATTGGAATGTGATGTGTTGATTGGTAATTGGTCCAGAGCTTGACTTTTTGTCCTATCTCACTTAAAATGAGAGTGCCCAATTGATGTGTTGTCCCTTTTTTCGTTTCATGTCACGTTTTGGTTAATAGAAACCATAGTCTAATAAATAAACATCATGCAGAGAAAATGACAAATGGAACAAAAAGAATGATAGTGGACTGAGATTGGTAACTGGGCCTGGCGCTTTGATTTCTACACCCCTGCAATAGGCCCAAACGCCAATAAAAAGAGAATTCAATTCATTGTTTTTTACTTTCTTACCCCCTGGCAGGCAGACTTCTAGAATTTGTCAATTCTAACTTTTAATTCATAATTCAGTTTTAATGGCAATAAAAAATAAATAAAAATATGTTTTAGATAGCTTTATGTGTGTACATAATTGTGATATTTTTGTATATTTTTAGAAGTTAGTTTGCTATTTTAAATAAATCTTTTCCTTAGATATGTTCATATTTTCGCATGTTTAGTGTGTTTTACAAAATAATTCGGTTGAGTGCCTTAGAAGTAGAATTGAATTCCCATTTTTTGTGTGATATCAGTAGGCTCCTATATCCTCATGTGTATAAAAAATAAAAGTGCAATTCCATGCCTTGATTAGATTTTCATTAGGTTTCTTTTACCCGATTGATGTGTTCTTCTAAGTGGTTAACCATGCGAATTTGATCTATAATTCGATTTGCATTCATGCAATGATGTTGGTTACTTTTTGTACATATAATTAGGGATGTCTAGAGGTCCTAAAACCTGGAATTGAAAATTTTAGATCATGTTTTCCTATTTTACTCGATTTTTCTTTATCACATGTAAATAACGTGCTTTCGGTTGACGATTGCACCGTGACTTGTACAAATGACCCGTAATTTTGTGTGGAACTTCTTGGCATGACTTTGTGGTTGTTTAGGCATCTAGTATAGGCTATTTTCTACTGACTTGTACCATTTGATTGCATGTTTCTAACTTCATTCACAATTTGAAACCGTTTAGCTAGTACTGACCTAGTGTTGTCTAGTTTTGGTTAGAGTTTTGTATTGTTTCATGCTAATTGACTAATATAGATTAAAATAAGATATTGGAACTAATTGAATGAGTTTGCTACTGACTTGAGGCCTAGCTCATTGTGTTCACTTGCTTTTGTTTTGATTAATTGATGTTTGTCCGCTAATTGGTAAGTAACGATGCATGCGATGCTTTGACGACTTCTTGTGGATATTTTTGTAGGGTATCGTGATGCTTTTGTATTTGATTTGGGACATTCAATCCCTTGCTTTGCTACTGACTTGGAGCTTTTCTCTCTCATTTCCATGCTTAGCTTCTCATTCCTTGCTTTAATGTTGCTTATTCCTCACTATTGCTTGCCATGTTCCCTTAGACTCTTCCTTCTTTGTTAAGGGGAATTGAGATAGGATAGTTATCCTCAACCTTAGGGCCATTAGTGGATTAGAATAACATAGATTAGAATTTAGGATTAGTTCCCTTTTGCATTCTTTTTCTTTTTCAACTCTTTAAAACATTAATAAAAGGAAGATGCGAATCACATTAAGAAAGTGATAGAGAAATGAGTGGGATTAATTCCCTAATCTGTTTCTTAATCACTTAGTGACATAGAAACGAGTGGGATTCATTCCCTAATCTGTTTCTCGGTCACTACTTAATGGGAGAGAGACGAGTGGGATTCATTCCCTAATCTGTTTCTCAAACATTAACTAATGGGAGAGAAATGAGTGAGATTCATTCTCTAATCTGTTTCTCAAACATTACATAATGGGATGGAAGCGAGTGGGATTCATTCCCTAATCTGCTTCTCGATCATTATACATTTTATGTGATTCGAATCGTGAAGTAAAATCCCTTAAAAAATACACAACCAAAAACACTTTAAAACATCTAACAATGGTTCAGACTAAAGCAAAGTAGAGAAAGTGGTGAGTGGCCCGGTATTGGGAACTGTTCATCACTCATCTACCCTAAAAGACACAAACCAATCATTTCTTTTGCCTAAGGGCACCGTTATCTCCGCTCCATTGCATCCTAGGCGATCCCTTATGCAAGAGCGCGAGCGTTAATGCCGCCCAAATAAAAAACACAAAAACAAACAGAAAATCGTAAGCCGAGCTACGGTAACTCTGATTCCTGAAAAGGATACGTAGGCAGCGGGGTAGGGCCCGTGCGAGTACAATTCTTTCTTTTCCCTACATTTTGCATTCATTTCGCATTTAGACATAGACATAGTTATACACCCTTTAGATCGAAACAGACATAGGTGGATACCATCGAGTACGATGGGCGCGAGGGGTGCTAATACCTTCCCCTTGCGTAACCGACTCCCGTACCTTGATTCTCTGGTCGCAAGACCCTGTTCCTTCCTTTGTAGGTTATCCGGTATTCCTTTCCCTTGTGGGATAAATATATTGGTGGCGACTCTGTTCATTTTTCGCGAGCGTGCGACAATCACTAGTTGACACAACCTCGATTTTTGCATATAGAAGATAAAGCAAGCATACGATACCAACATGGAAATGAGTCTCGCTTCATTGGGAGTCAGTTAAACGCTATCTCTTGGGAGTGTGCTTTCAAAATAACCCTACTTCAATTAGGACTTTTGAGGGTTGTAACTTGGCCAGGTTCACGGTTTTTAAAAAACAAAGGATTTTTAGGCCCGAAATTATTTGGTATCCACCCCCTTCATGATGTTCTCCATTCCTAGGTTCAATTAACTCGACATGAGTGTTCATTCCTCACAAGGAATTTGGAATGGTTGAGGAATCAATGAGGTTTTTTGGGCATGGCAGTCACTTCATCTTGCATTTTTGGTGTCTGATCACACGACTTTGTTCTTTTGATAAGGGTTTTTATCTTGTAATCCTTATTTTTCGCTTCCGCTTTCCCTAACTTTTGCCTGGACAAATTCTCTTGAATTTTATTTTGGAGTCCAGCGGGATGCCCTAACCTTTTTGCCTAAGTCACTTGTTTTCATGTTGTTGACTTAGCGGGCTCTTTTTTTTTATACACCTTCTTTTTTTTTTGAACAAGTCGTGTGATCTTGAATCTTTGATTTGCGGGAGGTGATTGTGACTGCCTCGTTCTTTGATTGATGAGGGATAACCATCGTTGTGTCGTCATCTCTTGACCTCCTGATAGGATAAGGATAACCATTGAGGTTTTGACATTCCTCAACCTTTTGAAGGATATCCATTGTTGTATCCTTAGATTCATACCCTTTTGGTGCGTTCTGAACACTCGATCAAGTTAAATGAACACTACCCTGCCCCAAGGTTAAAATAAGGGTTTTTATGATTAGAAAAGAAACTCCTTCTCCAAGGCTCAAAGGGGTTAACGAGGGTCTATCTCCCTTATATCTCCGGTGTTTGGGGATTTGAAACAATGCCTGTACATCCTCAGTAGGGTTTTTATTCGAAAACACATGATTAGAGATTTTTCATTTTTATCTTTCATCATTCTCCCTCAGCTTTTTGCCTAAGCAAGCAATTAGTAAAGTTGGTGTCGCAATGCCAAAACATTTTATGAGTGATAACGAATGGATTACTTCAAGACAAACATAGACAATGTATTATGATTTTCATTCAGAAATTAACAATTTTTTACATGCTATTGATGCTTAAGCACACAAATGAAAAATTACAATGAGAATGCAGTAAGAAACTAAATGGGTGTCGTTGTTGAGGAGACTTGACTCCGTCTGGACTTGTTGAGCTTGAATACTTTCTGCAGTTCCTTCCAAACACTTCAGATTACTTCAAAAGAGAACTCCAACAAAGTCACCCAAGAGTTGTAAACTTTTGCCTTGCTTTAGGGATTCGAGCAATGCGAATGATGCAATGCTCAAGATAAGAGTACGTCTTGCTTATCCCTCGTGCGGGAGCCCCAAGCATAGTTTGCTAGAGTAGTAATCATCATCATAAATGGGAAGAATCTTGTATGATCATCAACTCAAGAGAGCTACTTGTAGTGAAGAAGACCCAATACTAGAATCTTAAAGAAGGAAACGGATGAGCACAAGGCAATAGAATCACATCAATTTGTTTCTCATATTCTTATTGTCTCTGTTAACTAGCAAGGCCACTGAGGAGGAGATCCTGAGAAAAGGCAACTGATATATGAAGTAGAACCTTGAGAATGAGAAGCATTGTGAAGAACACTCTTGATTATCACACGGAAGAAGATTCTGACGAAGTCACCCAAGAATTTGTAATGCTTTAGGGATTCGAGCAATGCGAGTGATGCAATGCTCAAGATAAGAGTGCGTCTTGCTTATCCCTCGTGCGGGAGCCCCAAGCATAGTTGCTAGAATAGTAATTGCCATCATAAGTGGAAAGGATCTTGTACGGTCATTAAGCTCAGAAAAGCTATTTGTTGTAAGGAGAGCTCAAACATCAACTGAAACACCAACCTCCACGGATACAACTGAGCACAAGAACCTTGAGAATGAGAGATGCTTCTACAAAACATTCTTGATTTCTTGGAAAGATTCTGACAGAGTTGCTCGAGAATTTGTGGTGTTTTCATTATTATCATACCAACGAGTTCAAACAAGGAAGTGGCCTTCTACAAAATAGGAAATACTTGAAATGAGAATACGAAAATGAAATGATGATTGCCATAGTTGAGGAGACTTGACTCCTTCTGGGCTTATTGTTTTTTCTTGTGACACTTCATGGAATACGGACATTCACTCGGGCACGGGCATTCCGTTCACCCACATGTTTCCTCCTTGAAGGGTTATATGTCCCTTGTCGATCAACTGTTGCACCTTGGCTTTGAAAGCGTTGCAGTCCTCGGTTGAGTGCCCTGCTGATCCAGCATGGTACCCACATTGCACATTAGGGTCGTGCCCAGGTGGAAACGGGCGTGGTGGAGGTTTCAGAGATTTGGGGACCACCAATGAGCTTTGCACTAGATATGGCAGAAGTTTAATGTATTTCATAGGAATCTGGTCCAGAGGAGCACTTCTTCGTCCCAAATTACTTCTAGGTGGGTATTCATTCAGATGACCTTGTTGATGATTCTGTTCAGGTGTCTTCTCCCTTTGATTTGGTTGTGAAACAATCGGAGACTGATGAAGTGGGAAACCTGGAACCCAAGATGGTGCATTTGAAGTAGATCCGACATAGAAGCATGAATCAACCTTTCTTTCCACCACATGTGGAACCCTGTTTCCTTGAACAATCATACCCTCGGGGGTGAACAAAATCACTTTTGAATCAATGAGATCTTGAACTTGATGTTTCATCGCCTTACAATTCTCAATGTCATGGCCAGGTGCCCCAGAATGGAACTCGCATCGAGCATTGACATCAAAGTTGGGAGGAAGCTTTTCAGGCGTAGCCAAATCTCGTAGCTCAATCAACTGAAGTTCCAGCAAGTGAGGAAGTAACTGAGCATAAGGCAACGGGATAGGATTGATAACTCTCTGAGGTATGTTAGGCTTTTTCCCACACATTTGGCCTCCTTGAAGAACAGATTGGCATGGAGGTAATGGCACATGGAATTGAGGAGGAACTTCCTGAGGCATTCCATGAGTGGGAAGGGATCCTACTGAAGAGAAGGGATCAACAACTTCTGTTGCAGCAGTAGGAACAACATCACCTTCCTTCCTTAATACTGTCTACAGAACTTCCATGACCAAGCTCAATTGAGTCTTCAACTGACTATTCTCCTCTTTTAGTGCATCCTGATTACGGACCAAGTCTCGCATCTCCAACATAAGATGACCCATTTGTTCCTTCATCTCATCCATTTCCTCACGGAGTTGTTCCATAGTTGATCTTGGAGTTGTGGCAGTGAGAAGTCAAATCTGTTGTTGATCTTGAAATCTGGATAGAAATGGTCCCATAAGTCTTTGAAAGAACCATGAAATGCATGATGATATGAATGCATGTTTCATTTATGAGAGATCCTAAAGTCTTTTCACACACTTTCATTCTTCTTTTTTTTGAATTAAAGCTTCCTTTTTTGTATAGAATATCTTTTCTTTCCTTTTTTGCTTTTCTATTTCCTTTTCTTTTACATACCTTTTCTTTTCTTTTCTTTTCTCTTTTTTTTGGAAATAGACTTTAGGATCTTTCATAAATGGAGTGGACAAAGCAATGATGTTATGCAATGCAAAAGCATGGGATCAACGGTCCATATAATCTTAGTAACCACTGTACAATCCGCTGAATAACTGATACAGGTCAAATGTCACAGGATCAAAGGTCCGACACCTTTTTGAATACCAGGAAAACCAATAGTCACCAACATAACAGAATAGTCACCAACGGTACCTGTCATGTATATCCCACCCCACTCAGAGGTGAATCTAGGTCAAGGTAGGTCAATGGCTTCCAGCGTTATCAGTTCTCCTGAAACACCATCATTGTCGCAAATACATGCCAACAACGGTATCTCATTTGAACCTCGGCTGGTCGTGGGTCTCATGATCGCAATCAACAGAACCTGACATTCTATTGGCGTCATGACTATCCACTCTATCCTAGGTATCCTATGTGTCAACTCTGGCCTGGGTATTGGGCCTTTTACCTCATAGAACATCCCACCCAACCTGCAAAACAAAACAGAAAAATATGTGGCCCCCACGGGGACCCATAATATAGTCCAGATGCATGCGGAAAGTAAACATGATATGCAAACAGGAAATAGACATGATATACAAACATATATACAAAGTATAAACACATAAACGAATAAATAAATACCCAATAAAAGAAACAAACAAAGGCTAGGATTGACTTGCTTAGGTAATCCCCAACAGAGTCGCCAGCTGTCGCACGCTCGCGAAAAAAGAACAGAGTCGCCACCAATATATTTATCCCATAAGGGAAAGGAATATCAGAAAACCTAACAAAGGAATGAACAAGGTCTTGCGACCAGAGAATCTAGGTACGGGAGTCGGTTACGCAAGGGGAAGGTATTAGCACCCCTCGCGCCCATCGTACTCGATGGTATCCACCTATGTTTGTTTCTATCTAAAGGGTGTGTACTATGTCTATGTCTAAATGAGAAATGAGTGCAGAATGTAGGAAAAATAAAGAATTGTACTCGCACGGGCCCTACCCCGCTGCCTACGTATCCTTTTCAGGAATCAGAGTTACCGTAGCTCGGCTAAAGATTTTCTGTTTGTTTTTGTGTTTTTTAGTTGGGCGGCGTTAACGCTCGCGCTCTTGCATAAGGGACAGCCTAGGATGCAATGGAGCGGAGATAACGGTGCCCTTAGGCAAAAGAAATGATTGGTTTGTGTCTTTTAGGGTAGATGAGTGATGAACAGTTCCCAATACCGGGCCACTCACCACTTTCTCTACTTTGCTTTAGTCTGAACCATTGTTAGATGTTTTAAAGTATTTTTGGTTGTGTATTTTTTAAGGGAATTTACTTCACGATTCGAATCACATAAAATGTATAATGATCGAGAAGCAGATTAGGGAATGAATCCCACTCACTTCCATCCCATTATGTAATGTTTGAGAAACAGATTAGAGAATGAATCTCACTCATTTCTCTCCCATTAATTAATGTTTGAGAAACAGATTAGGGAATGAATCCCACTCGTTTCTCTCCCATTAAGTAGCGACCGAGAAACAGATTAGGGAATGAATCCCACTCGTTTCTATGTCACTAAGTGATCGAGAAATAGATTAGGGAATGAATCCCACTCATTTCTCTATCACTTGCTTAAGGTGATTCGCATCTTCCTTTTATTAATGTTTTGAAAGTTGAAAAGAAAAACAATGCAATAGGGAACTAGATCTAACATTCTAATCTATGTCATTCTAATCTACAAATGACCCTAAGGTCGGGGATAACTATCCTATCTCAATTCCTCTTAACAAAGGAGGAAGAGTCTAAGGGAACATGGCAAGCAATAGTAAGGAATAAGCAACATCAAAGCAAGAAATGAGAGGCTAAGCATGGAAACAAGAGATAGAAGCCTCAAGTCAGTAGCGAAACAAGGGATTGAGTGTCCCAAATCAAATACAAAAGCATCACGGTATCACACAAAAGTATTCACAAAAAGTTACCAAAGTATCGCATGAATCGTTACTTACCAATTAGCGGACAAACATCAATTAATCAAAACCAAAACAAGTGAACACATGGTCTAAGCTTGAAGTCAGTAGCAAACTCATTCATTTAGTTCCGATACCCTATGTTAATCTATATTAGTCAATTAGCATGAAACAATACAAAACTCTAACCAAAACTAGACAACACTAGGTTAATACTAGCTAAACGGTTTCAAATTGCGAATGAAGTTAGAAACATGCAATCAAATGGTACAAGTCAGTAGCAAATAGCCTATACTAGGTGCCTAAACAACCACAAAGTCATGCCAAGAAGTTCCACACAAAATTACGGGTCATTTGTACAAGTTACGGTGCAATTGTCAACAAAAAACAAGTTATTTACATGTGCGAAAGAAAAATCGAGTAAAATAGGAAAACATGATTTAAAATTTTCAGTTCCAGGTTTTAGGACCTCTAAACATCCCTAATCATATGTACAAAAAGGAATCGACGCCATTGCATAAATGCATTTCAATTTGAGAGCACAACGTCACAAACATCTATTAAAAACACATGTTAATCGAGTCGAACAACACTAACCAAATACCAATCAAAACAAAGAATTAGGAATTCATTTTTTTTACACATTATCATGGATTAGCCTACTGAAGCTATACAAAAATTGGTGGTTAAATTCTGTTCCTAAAGTGTTAAACGAAATTAATTTGCAAAATCTATCAAAACCGAAAGAAACATGAGCATACCAAAGTAAATGATTTATTTAAAATAGCAAACTAGTTTCTAAAAATCTACAAAAAATATCACAATTATGTACACACATAAAACTATCTAAAACATATTTTTATTGGTTTTTTATTGCATGGAAAAAAAGATTTAGTGAGCAAAAATTGGAGAAACAAAGCAATTGAAAACGAAACTAAAAATCTGTCCGCCAGGGGTGCATTAGCAAAAAGGATTTGAACTGAATTCAGTGTTATTGGCGCATTTGGGCCCAGAAGAAGGGGGTGCAGAAAGCGAAGATGCTGAGGCCCATCATATTGCCATTTTATTCTCACTTTTATTCAGCTTTAATATGCAGCATATTATTTTATCATATAGTCCTTTTTTAACGTGACATGTAAACACACACATATCAATTGGTCAGCTATTACTTAAGTCACTAAAGACAAAACAAGCCACGAGCCAATCACAAGCCACCACCTCACATGCCAATTGTTATCACAAAGCAACAGAAAGAAAAATAAACTCAGCATGCAACTCACGTGAACAGTACCTTGGGGGTACTGTTCATCGTCTCCCCCTACAAACCACCGCCATCCTCGGCGGCGCCGGCGGCGGCCGGTCCCCTGAACGCGATAAGCGAGACCACCCTCACCCTCGTTTTTTCGCGTAGAATTCGATTATGACCTTAGATTTCATGCTTGATTCCTCTAATATCATCACTGAACACAAATACAGAAACCAATTCTACATAGACTTCAATCTGAACGCACACTAAAAGCAACCACTACAGTCATGCGCGCAAAGTGAATTCACGATCAAGATTTACACTCATGGAAGCTCGAGTTTGTGTCATGAAATCATGTATTCAGATCCATGCAAAATACAACACGTACCACCATAACTACATGATTCTACCATGGTATCTAAAATTATGATAGAGTTCGAGAAGCTTACTTGAATAAATCTTGGATCGAAAGGACCAGAAAACTCGCTGCTACTTCCTTCTTCAATTCTTGGAAGTGATGCTGATACGAGTCGTTCTTGCCGGTGGTGACTATGAAGATCGAAAGGAGACTATGAGGTTGATTGCTATGCTGAGAAGATGACGATGGCGACAGCAGTGCTTGCGTAATGATGTCGGTTATGAAGCATGAAGGAGATTGTGAGGTTGGATGGAAATGGTGGCGGTTAGAAAGTGGTTGTGGTTGAGAGGTTGATGAGGATGATGATGATGTTATGGATCCGTGGCAGTGGTGTAGAGAATTGATGGAAGATTGAAGTTGTGGTGGTGGTTGTTACGGTTGTTGAAGTTTGGTGAAGATGATGGAGGATGCGGCTATGGTGGTGGCGAGTGAAGGGGTGGTGGCCGGAGTTTGTTAGAGATGTAACAAACTCTCACTTTGGAGAGTGAGAGAGAGGAGGACCAGAAGGTTTCCGGGAACGAGCAATGTGAAGTGTGGGAGAGTTTGAATGAGTGTGTGGTGAGGTTTATATATGGAGATGCATTTGAGTTATGGTGGGGTGAATGTAGTGGATGATTGCTCCACTTAATGCACAAGTTTTGTACGATTGGAGAAAGTTCTGTGTAAACTTTTATTCTCAGGATATTGCAAGGCTATTTGGAGAGAAATGCATGTTGCAAGTCGATACCATGTGTGGTGTGGTTCGTGCTACAGCAAATTCAAAAGGACCTTGCCGTGACCGAAATGCCCGAGGTGGTGACTTTAAAGCTCCCTATTTTGACAAGCACATGACCAAAATTAATGATCCTTAGTTCAACGGGTAGAGGACATGGAGTAGAAGAGTATTGATGTTGAGGGTTGCCTAAAATAAAACTTGGAGGTGGGAGAAAGAATGATTGAAACATGGTGGAGTAAGGCTACATGAGGCGTGCGCGTGACTTATCTCTGGCCTGGTGTCTTGGTCAAGATGCAACTTGGCAAAGGATATAACTTTGGGCATTTATCTCAGCAACCACGTGACCAAACTTAGAGATTTTCAGTTCATTGGATAGGGGGTATGGAGGAGAATACGTTGACATTATGTTTGAGTTAAAAACGTGTTCGTAATTCTCTAAAATCAACCTTGAAAATGTCCCACCACATGCTCGATAAAATGCTTGCTGATTGCCCAGAAATTGTCCAGCAATATGACTTGTGCTTCAGTGAAAATCCTCAACTTCGAACTCAATAGCTCTTGATCCAAGCCTCCACAGAGGAAGATGCCAACTACAAAGTTGTTCACTTACATGAGGTGGACAATATCGATGTAGAACTCTCCATGAAATAATTCCTCTAAACACGTGTGATCAAGGCTTGAAACTGACTGCTCATCAAATTTGAAAAGTTACAAAAATATTCTAAGTGTGGAGAATTCATCATTTGAAACCATAAACTTTGATGATTTATAACTTTTGATCCAAGCATCTTTTGAAGATGACTTCAACTACAAACTTGTAGCATGCCATGATCTGAACATTTTTTATGTTGGGGATTTTCTACAAAAGAGTCTTTTGACACGTGTAAATCAGAGCTGAAGTGGACTGTTCATCATGCTTTTAGAAGCCAAAATATTTTCTAAGTATGAGAATTTCCATTTTTAGCCATATTTCCCAAAATGGAAACCTTGACCAATCTTCCTGATTTTATTATTCCTTTGACTTTACTCGACTGATTTCCACCAAAAGTCAATATTTGAATAATTTTCCTGATTTTGACCCGAAAGTCAACTGTTCTGATTTTTCCGACTATTGATGAAATTCCCGATTAAATCTCTTCCACTCACATCCAGTCAAACAAACACATCCACACAGTCAGTATGAGAAGTTTTCCACACATAGAAGCCACTTCTGATTAAATGTTGACCAGAAAGTCAACTGGTTGACTTTGGTCAAAGAAACCCTGATTTAAAGAACCAGATGATTTGCAAGCTTGTACCCTCTAATCGATGCCCTGATTTGAAGCAGAGAGACACCCCAATCCAGGAGGACTTCAATGAACATAGAGCCACATGATTATACCTCGGTTTTCTCATTCTCTGATCATACTTCTTTGCAATGGAGCTTTTTCTTGCTGGCCCTTGAATAACACCTATGATATGAATGCATGGGTATGGATTATGACCTAAGTGATGTATGTACATGAATGCAAAGCCTAAGCCAGTTAGAAGTTAAAGGGTAGGACAAATTTGGGGTATGACAGACCCGACATAGCATATGTAGTAAGTCTTGCAAGCAGGTACATGGAAAATCTTGGAAAGGCTCACTGGCAAGCATTGAAGTGGATTTTAAGGTACATAAATTGGTCTCTGAATAGAGTCCTAATTTATGGTGGAGCCTTGGGTGAAGATAGTAAAGCAGTAATCGAAGGATATGTCGACTCTGATTATGCAGGTTGTATGGATGCCAAAAAATCTATTTCTGGATATGTTTTCACTATGTTTGGCACATCAATTATTTGGAAGGCAACACTTCAGAAGGTTGTTTCTCTATCAACCACTGAAGCAGAGTATATTGCCTTAATCGAAGTTGTGAAAGAAGCACTGTGGTTTGAAGGTTTTGCAAAGGAGATGAAACTTCAAGGTCGAGGTATCACTGTTAAATGTGATAGTCAAAATGCAATACACCTGTCGATGAATTCAGCCTATCATGAGCGAACTAAGCACATTGATTTGAGGCTGCATTTCGTCAAAGGATTAATCGAGCATGGAGAAGTCCAAGTGCTGAAGGTTTCGAGTGAGGACAATGTTGTTGATATGATCACCAAGACATTGCCGAGTTGCAAGTTTTTCCACTGTATGCAGTTGATAAAGTTGCATGAAGAAAGCTAGTTTGTTCCCTTGATGTTGTAGAGTTAGGTCCAAGGTGGATATTTGTGAGATATTGGATCAAACTCTAGTATGATCGAAGGGTAGCTTCTTGGTTCGACAGGTTTAAGCATTAAGTCGAAGGCTGCTCACATGCTTGTGTCGAAGATGCTAAGGTTGTTAGCATACTAAATTAGATTTTAGTGTTTAAACCCTAATTTGTTAAGTTAGCTTGTTTATTAAGTTGGCTTGTGTAATGGGCCTTGTGGAAAAATACCATTAGTTAGTATGTTAGGTTTTATTATAAATAGCATACTAGTCCCTCATCATTGCAACGCTGCAAATCCTGATTTAGGGTGAGAGAGGTTATTTGGTATTCTTGTAAACTTGTAATCTTGTTTTCTAAGAGAAAGTGAAAGTGTAGCAGTATAACCAATTCTTGTGTTCTTCTTCCTCCTTGTTCCTCATTCTTCCCTTGCATTATACTTTGTTCTTGGCATTGAATTCACAACAGAGAAGAATTGATCTTGCTTTACATATTGTTTATGATTTATAGCACGTGAAGGTTGATCTTCAAATAGATACAATGAGGTTTATAAATATATCAACAAGAATGATTTTAAATTAAAGTCGGACAAGGCCACATTTCAACAGATTATTTTACTCCTCAATAGGGACAGCGGGGTTGGAATTTAACACATTAACAAAGAAGTCGATAGAAGGGTCAATGCATTGGAAAATATGAGCATCCATCATAATACCAAAACAATGATTTATGAAATATGTCCATTGGAGATTCTTGCAATCCATAATTCTTGTTTATATGGTGAAACTATCCCCGAGTTTTCATGTTTAATTTGTTTGTTTTTTTAGCTTTTACAACCCGCCTTTGTATCAAAATACATAACAATTATTAATAGTAAATTAATAATATTAAACTATTTTTATTCAAAAAGATAATAGTATTCTAAATTTTATTATATTAATTGTTAAGTTTTGAGAACAAGATAACTATTTTTTTTCAAGTTGTGTCGGGACTGAAATTCTTTTAAAGATGAATATGTTGGATCTCGCAGATTTGAATCCACAGTCATATATTTGATTTTATAATATATATTTTATAATTTAAATATAAATTATAATATATTATCAATTTATAAGATATCTTTTAATTTTTATTTAAAAATAAGAGCCCCCAAACTGTTTGATTTGATGAAAGAAAATACACTAATTTGATACAATTTATTTAGAGGGAGATACATATTTAAAAATAAACTTCATAAATATTTTTAAAAAATAAAATAAATTTTTTTCGATAACTTTTTTTAAAAACTTTTATATAATGACGTGTATTGAGTTAAAAAAGTGCTATATAATATTTTAACAATGTATATGAAATTAAAACAATTTGAATGAAATATTTAAGTTTTTAATGTTTCTTACAAAAAAAATTATATTTAAATATAATATAGAGAAGGTATTAATTAGTAATTTTTAGATAAATTTGTTTTTTATTTTATTTTATAATTATTGGATGAAAATTGACTACCAATACTTTTTGGATCATGTTAATTCAAAACTAGTGACATGAAAAAAAAAAATCATTTGAAAGGTAGAGTTATTGTATCAAAAACCAGTGATTGAAGTCAATCCAACTTTTTCCATGATGACATGTGCTCTTCCTAAATAAAGCCTTAAAGATATTCAGAAGGTTCAAAGATACTTCATATGATATGGGGTCATTTGGATGCAAGTAAGAAAGCTCGTACAGTTAATTGATATGGATAAAAAGCTTGCTTTCTTAAACTAGAATGGAACTTGTAGTGTGAAGTCAATCTCTATGGAGTTAAGTTTTACAAGGAAAATATGACAGGAAACAGAAGGATCTTATTGTAAATATCTGGCCCATCATGAATGACATGGTATAGTAGAACGTTGGAAAACGTGCCAAAATTAAATTGTGGAAAGATAATTGGCTGCAACCTGACCTCAATCTTGGGCATTTGAGAATTGGTCCCATTAAAGAACCTTAATTAGAGAGAATCATCGATATATTGGATGATATTGGTGATTTGAATTTGGATGTTATAAATAATTTTTTTCTTTATAACATTGTTGAGAAGTTAATAGCTACGCACCCCTTAATGTTGATAATGTTAAAGACACTTTTATGTGGAAGCAAACAAGGACAAGTATTTTCACTCTCTCTAGCAATTATGATATTCTTAAATGCACTAACAATAATGATAACTCAAAAGTGTGGACCGAAAGTTGGAGTTCAGGGTACTTGAAAGAATTAGAACATTTATGTGGATGGTGTACTCAAACAAAGAAGAACCAGTCACTCATGTTTTGCGAGATTACACTAATGCTAAACAAATTTGGAATTATTAGATGAAACAAAATAGGAAAAAAAATTTACTATGATTTACAGGAACGGGTTGAGCTCAATTTGAATGCTACAAATGGTCAAGACTGCACCGAGATTTGGGCTTCTACCTGACATATGTTATGGTAATGAAGAAATCAAATAAAACACAACGAAGATAATGTCATGCCAACAAACCTCGTGAATGAAATTCGAAAGAAATTAAGCATTTAAAAAGACAGCACCAAACTTGCTCAGAAGGCTCATATGAAACAGAAAATTACTAAACTCATCTGTTGGTCTCCACCTAATGAAATTTGGATCACACTCAATAAGAATTGAGTGGTTAAAGGAAACTTGAAAGGAGGTTGTGATGGAGTTCTAAGGGATAACAATGGAGTGTGTTGTGGAGGTTTCTCCAACAAAATGAGAACTTGCACGGAGACTGAGGTGGAATTGAGAAGCATTCTCTTTGTTTACACATTGCTTATGACTGAGGACACATGAAGATTGATCTTCAAATAGATAACAATGAGGTTTATAAAGATATCAACAAGAATGATACCAAATTAAAGTTGGACAAGGCCACCCTTCAAGAGATTATTTTACTCCTCAATAGGGACATGAAGGTTTGAATTTAATATTTTTACATCGAAATCAATAGAAGCGCTCATGCATTGGAATATCAGAGCCTCTATCATATTACAGGAAAAATGATTTTGGAAAAAATGTTCATGGGAGATTCTTCCAATCTATAATTATGATTTATATGGGGAGACTATCCCCGAGTTTTTCTTGTTTAGTTAGTTTTTTTTTGAGCTTTTATAACCCCCTCTTTAAAAAAAACATCACAATTATTCTTAAAAAATTAACATTATTTTAAAATATTTTTATTAAAAAACATAATATTGTTCTTATTCTTATTATAATAATTTTTTAGTATAGATAATTAAGTTATTAATTTTAATTTGTCAAATTATTTACCTTTGAAAGGTGACTAAGAGGGATGTCGCAAATTCGAACCCGCATCCCCATATTTATATGAAAAATTATTATTTTTTAAATTAAATATAAATAAATAAATAATATTAATTTATAATATGTCTTTAAGTCTTTTAATTCTTTATTTAAAAATAAGAGCCGCAAAACTATGATTGATTTGATGTAAGAAAACCCACAAATTTTACACAATTTATTTAGACGGAGATAAATTGTTATAAATGTATTTTATGGATGTTTAAAAAAATCAAAATATATTTTTTTTGCGCTAAGTTTTTTAAAACTTTTATATACAATATGGAGAGAGTAATAAAAAAAAATAAAAATGATTTGTATTGATTTAGAAAAAGGGTATTTAATATTGAAACAATAAATATTAAATTAAAATAATTTGAATAAAATATTATAATTTTTAATGTTTTTTGGAAAAAATAATTTTTAAATATAATATAGAGAAGGTATTAATTAGTATTTTCTAGACAAATTTATTTTTTATTTAATTTAATAAGCAGTGGATAAAAATGATAAAAAATGGTAATCCATAAATTTAACAATTAAAATTTATTATTAATATTTAATATCATATGTGATTAAATGATAAAATAGTAGAGGAATATAAAAAGAAGGATTTTCAATGGTTGTGATAAGAACATAGCATCTATTAAAAGTAAATTATTATTATTTTAAATATGTTTACTTAAAAACATAACAATTTTCTTATTCTATTTTATAATGATTTATATGCTTCATATATGGAGAATTTGGTAACTACTTCCTATTACTAGTTATAGAATTATTGGGTAAACATTGTATAGTAATATAGTTTATTAATATATTCTTTCCATAATAAATTATAAATAAATATAATTTTTTATATTTATTAAATATTAAATGTATTTGATTTATCAATCAAATACATTAATTATTCAATAAATATTAAAAATAATTTTTTTTATAATTTATTATGAAAAATATTAAATTATTCAATGGTTGTGATAAGAACATAGCATCTATTAAAAGTAAATTATTATTATTTTAAATATGTTTACTTAAAAACATAAAAATTTTCTTATTCTATTTTATAATGATTTATATGCTTCATATATGGAGAATTTGGTAACTATTTCCAATTACTAGTTATAGGATTATTGGGTAAACATTGTATAGTAATATAGTTTATTAATATATTCTTTCCATAATAAATTATAAATAAATATTATTTTTATATTTATTGAATATTAAATGTATTTGATTTATCAATCAAATACATTAATTATTCAATAAATATTAAAAATAATTTTTTTTATAATTTATTACAAAAAATATTATTTATAGATATAAGAGCATTATCACATCACAATATGCGTATATAAATAGACTCGTATAAAATATTATAGTATCTTATATGTAAAAGTTGAAAATGACAACTTTAAGGAGTTTTGCAGTTACAATGTTATTTCTATTGGCTTTTCTCATTTTAACAACAGGTATGAAACAAATGAACTAAGTGATTAAATTGTATATCCTCATGTTATAATTTTTAACTTTCATATATTAGTTTACACTTTAAATATTTCAATTTTGCATTAAACACTAATATCATACCCACATATTTTGGTTGAAAATGTAGAAATTTCCTTGGCATTCGAAAACAAGTATCCGTGTAAAACCGATGAACATTGTCAGCAGTTCTGTGGTAAAGAGAAAGGACGATGTCTTGGCGGGACGTGTTGGTGTTTTTCTCCACCATCTTCCAATAGTATAATACCCCCAATTTTAAATTAAGTTGAATACTGAGATGTAATCAATATGTATGAATAAACTCATAATGTAAAAGAGTTTAATAACTATGTGCACTTTCGGCATAAAAAGTTTGACACTGGAAATTCATTATCATTATCAATTAATTATCATTATTTGTTTCTGTTTGTATTACTTTATAAATAGTTAAATTAAAATTTAAATTGATTATAACATCAAACGTTTATGAATAGTTAACTGTATAAAATTATTTTATACACTCAGTTTATTTCAATTAAATCCAACGCGTAAGATTATTTATAATTTTTTAAAATATTAAATTATTTTTTAATATTTCAATTTTATTTTTTTATTAAATATAACTACTTAAAATAACACGTGGTAACCACATCACTAAAAAAATTTAGAAGCCAATATATCTCCACCTTGTCAATAAATCTAGTGATTACTTTTCATGATTATTATAAACTACTACGTATGATGGATCATGATCCCCTGTTATTAAACTGCGTCCGCGGAACCTTTCTTTGAAAGTGATATGTTTTTAACAATGATATAAACTTTTGATGATGACAACTAATGTCCATTGACCAATCAAGCATAAGCGATTAAATGAATAAATATGCAAATTCAATCATTATTGTTTGATGGACTTGACTATCCGATAATGGAAATAAATAGGAATATAACTAAAGCATCCTCTCAAACACGGTGATTGGGGTGGAATTGAGAAGAATTGATCTTGCTTTACATATTGTTTATGATTGAGAACACATGAAGGTTAATCTTCAAATAGATACAAGGAGGTTTATAAAGACATCAACAAGAATGATTATAAATTAAAGTTGGACAAGGCCACATTTCAACAGATTATTTTACTCCTCAATAGGGACAGCGAGGTTAGAATTTAACACATTTACAGAGAACTCGATAGAAGCGTCAATGCATTGGAAAGAATGAGAATCCATCATAATACCCTGTGGACCTCCGATTTTTTTAATTCCGGGCCATACCTCTGATCTGTAGAGATACGTGAACTGACTCTTTTTTGTCGCTTAATGCTTTCGCATTTTGAAAATTCACAGAGTCGCCACCGACCTTTTATTTTATCCAATTAAGGAAAGGTTTATAAAAGAAACAGAAAAAAGACCTTTAAGAAATTCTGGGTAAGGGGGTAGGTTATACAAAGGGAAGGTGTTAGCACCCTTTGTATCCATGGTTATCCATGGGCTCTTAAGTTTGCTTAGCTCACTTGTTTTTCGATCACTTTTCAATTGCTCTGAAATTGCTCATATGTGGTTTCACATACTTTTGTAAATTGAATTTTGTAATGATCCGTGTGTGGATGTATACAAAATGCTTGTTTATCTTTCGAAAGATGTTTTGAAAAGAACGTTAACTTTGTAATAACCCGTGTTTGGATGTATACAAAGTATTGTCTTTTTTTGAAAGTTTTGAAAAATGAACAGTGTATGAGAATTTTGTTTGTTTTGATTTGAGCAAGCAAACTAGGAGGTCTACCCTGAGTTGTAAGGTCTTTATCCTATTTCCTTTAAAAATCTATCCTTTCATCGGATATAAAAGCAAGGTTCGATTTTGTACTCAAAACAGTGGAATTTTGACTTTGATTTTGAAAGGAATGAGAAGGGATTACCAGAAGAGGTGCAAGTGTGATTGTGATTGGATTCAGATATTTATCTTTGAAGTTAGTGATCTAACGGTTCAATTTTATCTTTGACATACACGCAGTTTATATTTGCTGGAAATTAAAGTGCGGAAATGTAAAGTGCGGAAAGTAAATCTACGCTATTACATCGATTGTGCGGGAAATGTAAACTAGCCTATTTACATGAATTTGACATCCTATACATTTATCTAGGAATTTTAAATTGCAAGAAAAATAAAAGGCATGTTTTTGGATTTTTTATGATTGATTTTAATTATAATTAATGCATAATTAATTAAATTAAAATGAAGAAAAAGATGAAAATAGATTTAAACCTAGAAATTAAGTTTAAAATATGTACAAAATATTTGTCAATTAATTTTAAAACAAAACTAATTTTTTTGGAATTTTTTGGAATTGATTTAAGTTAATTAAAACATAATTATGTAAATAATTATACAAATAATTAAAACTTAAAAAGAAAATTATTCAAAATATGTACAAAATTAGTTTATAATATATAAACAATATTTTATATAAAGAACAATTTTTTTTATGATTTTTTTGATTGGTTAGAATAATTAAAAAGCAAATATATAAATATATACTAATTAATTATGCAAAATATTAAAATTTTGAAGAAAATAAAATATTTTTATTTCAGAAAATAATATATTATTTTAGAAGTCTAAAAATATTTTTTGTGTATTTTTTAGATTTTTAAAACTATTTTTAATTAATTTAACAAAGAAATTAAAATAGAATAGAAAATAAAATAGAAAATAAAAGGGATACTTATCAGGTGTGATGGGCTGGAAAGTGCATGGTATGGACTGCTTATCTGATGCGTTGGATTGGCTTTGAGATTGATCATGTGGCTCAGATTGAAGAGAACATGGTATGATGGGATTGAGTGAAGCATTGAATTAGTGGGGAGACCAAAGTCAGATTGGGCCCACCACTGACTGCGTGAACCAATGGAAGCTGAGGGAGAGAGGTTTGAAAAGTTGACCGGCCAATCAGGGATGCACGCGTGGAAGTCAATAGGTCTCGGTTACTATTCATCATCTTCTTCACAGCTATGGCAACGGTTTTTTAGGGCTTTTGGCAACAGTTTTGATGTCCGATTTCCTCCTTCTTTAAACCTGCAAAAAACGTAAAATAAATACCAAAGGAGGACCCTACCCCCCTAAATTGAGGTCTGGGAATCCATTGGTGAGGTTAGTTTGGACTAAAAGTTCATGGATTTTGAGTTTCGAAGAAACTAAGCTCCACGGCCCAAGAATGGTGAATGATGAATTAGGGACTTAGAGCTTCATGTGATACGTCCAGTTTCCTCTAAATGGTGTCAGAGATGAATTAGAGTGATTATATTATATTAACACAAGCATTAATATAGAAAACGAAAGCTTGTACATGTATGTTCATGGAAAACATTAGGCACGTGCTACGACTCTCATGGGACCACACAAAGAATTTATTCTTACTCTATATGATCTCAGAAGATGATTGAAAGTGTTTGTTTGTATTAATATTGATTGGAATATGGAAATTGAAAATTACAAAGTTTGGAAATTTTTGTGAGGATTATGATGTTTCTATGCTATGCTTGAGCTATAATTTCGTGGTGTGTTGGCTCTCCTTTGTTGCTGAAATATGCAGCTTCATTTATAGGCCTTGGAGTGCTTAAATTTGAAGCTAAAAGCAATGATTGCTTTTGTTGAATTTTGACTTTCAAGCTTGGAACTCAAGCAACCTTGGCTTGCTCTTTCCTTAGCCTTTCCTTGCAGCTTTCTTGCTGCATAATTAAGCCACATGTGTGAGCTTTTAGCTTAGAAAATAAGCTATGATTTATCCTTTTTTTTTCCTTTTTAATTTAATCTTAAATGATAAAATTAAATCAAAAAATGGAGAAAAATGATGTGGGCTTTGTCTTGGTCGTGGGAGGCCTATAACATCATGGAAATGATGTTTGAATGCTGAAAACTTGGCCCCATTTGGAAAAAATACATTTTTGAGCAATGTTGATTTCATGCATTTTCCCAAAATTTAGCCAACTTCAACAAGGTGTAAATCCTTCAATTTTTGTCATATGAAGGAGATCTTGCACTTTTTGGAAACCTCAAAGAGTCCTCTAACCAATGCCTTTGGTCTCATGTCAAAATGATTTTTGAAGCTCCTTGTGTGTCCTTTTGAAAAAAGTGTCTTTTTGTTGACTTTGAAAATGACCTGTAATGTCTTTGATCATATTTTTCAAATGGTGAATCCAATGACCATGGGATCAATGGCATTTGAAAGATAATTGAATTTCCTTCAAAAAAAGCTTTGGTTTGAATTTTTTGGATGAAGGATGAGAGAGTTATGATCAGTCAAAGTTGAGTTGACTTTTCAGGCAAAAACCCTAATTTTGAATCTTAGGGTTTTGTTGATTTTTGATCTTTCCTTGATGAATTATGATCATCCAATGATCAAATGATGAATCCTTTGACAAAATATGGACTTTGACAAAAAATTTCATTTTTGACTGTCTGTTGACTTTTTTGGTCAAACGGGTCGTCTGTTGACTGTTTGAGCTGCTGACGGTGCGTCTGAGTGAATTGAAGTTTGAAAATTTGTATGATGGTACTTTGAGATATATGGATGTGTATGAAATCCATTTGATCTCTCAAAAACTTGTTTCTCCTGTAAAAACAAGAAAACCCTAGTCAGGGACTGTTTATGTAGGAGACAGTTAAGCGTACCTGATTTTTGTGCAGTGTTGAGTCTCTGCTAATCGCGTGATATTCAGAGGACTTCTAGAACAAAAATCTTGGAATTTTGAATTGTGAAAGATTGATTTGATTGATGGTACAAAACACTGAGAATTGTACTGCCAGCAGTTTGGCTGTCAGCTGACTGTTCAGGTATTGATGTAGCAGTCAGAGTGGAAAATCAACAGTCAAAGTTAATTTTCTTTTTTGTTGTTTTTTGTTTTTGTTTTATGTGAAAAATGAAAGTTTATTTACATGACTTGTTAGAAAAACACAGACATAATAAATAACTAATATTTACGGTATGCGGGCAAAATTACCGATAATAACCCTGAAAATCATTTAATGCACAGAAAAATGAATATTTGACTGGCAGAAAACACACAAAATATTATCTGAGTAATTAAGCAATATTATGACAAATAGTGCAACATTTAATACTGACAGTACAAATATCACATACTATATTGAACAGTACGACGAATAAACGGTACATTTAAGAAATAAGAAATACGGCAAATTTTAAGAATGACGATTAATGACCCATGCTATGAACAATAACATGTAGATGATTGGGAGTGCAACCATTGCAGGTCCACACTCTTCAGGACTATGCAGGCAGAAGAAAGTCATGATCACCGTAGCAATGGTGATGACTGTAAGAAACAGTGTCTCTATCCACTTTGCCATTCTTGTCAGGGAAGAAGAGAAAATAGATATGAGATAGGAATTTGAAAGATGAGTTGGAATTTGATGTGAGATTTTATGGAAGAAAATGAGAGGTATTTATAGAATGGAAAGAAGGAAAGAGACGTTGGGGAATGATGTGATTCCGTACAAAAGGAAAATTTGAGTGGAAGTAAGATTTGAAAGAAAGAGTATGATAGTGTTGAAAAAAGAGAGATTTGATTTTTGAAAAAGAGATTTGAAAAGATTTTTGCAAATAATGGAATATAGTACAAAAATTAGTGGGAAACAAAAGATAATAATAATCTACTTGTTACCAGTACAGTCTGAGTTTCCTGATTCTGCGCCTGCAAAAAGATTTAACTCTGTACCAATTGTGTCAGTACTATTTATCTGTAAATAAATAAATAGCATGTGTGAAGTAATAAACAGTATTTGGTGTTTGCGTAAGAATAAATTCAACTGCAAGCCAAATTACTGTATAAGAAAGATTCTAAAAACTAAGTATTTCATATGTCAGGATATTTGTTGAAATAAAAATCCATGATTATATGAGACCCTTAATTTTCAGATTGGAGTTTTCTTGAAAAATATGTGGGCAAATTTTGGGGTATAACAGTTGCCCCTATTCAATCTTCTTAAACCTGAAGAGATTGTCTGAAATCTGAAGGTAGAAGATGATTGAATATTTAGATGCCCTGAAAATTTGCACTTACCTTGATCAGAAGAGATGTTGGAAGTTGCATTTGAATGTCGTCTGCGAAATGTTGTTGGCAGATTGAAACATTACCTGAGATGGGCTTTCAGATGCCACCTAGTAAATGGGTTGAGGGTTTGTTCATCAGAATGAATCCATTGATTATATCTTGATGAAGGATTTGAAAGTCTTTGTGTTGACTGTTTCGGAACCGTCCAAGGTTACCGCTTTAAGTCTTGGAAGATAATCGTTACGGAACTTGTCCAAAGTTTTTCCGATTTAGATTTTGGAAGTTGATCATTGTGGAACCGTCTGAGGTATCGCTTTAGATCTGCAACGTTAGATCGTTCTGGAACCGTCTGAGGTATCGCTTTAGATCTGCAACGCTTAGATCGTTCTGGAACCGTCTGAGGTATCGCTTTAGATCTGCAACGTTAGATCGTTCTGGAACCGTCTGAGGTATCGCTTTAGATCTGCAACGTTAGATCGTTCTGGAACCGTCTGAGGTATCGCTTTAGATCTTTGCTAGATGTTTTGGAACCGTCTGAGGTATCGCTTTAGATCTGCAACGTTAGATCGTTCTGGAACCGTCTGAGGTATCGCTTTAGATCTGCAACGTTAGATCGTTCTGGAACCGTCTGAGGTATCAGATCTTTAGATCTGCCGATGTTAGATCGTTCTGGAACCGTCTGAGGTATCGCTTTAGATCTTTGATGCTAGATCGTTCTGGAACCGTCTGAGGTATCGCTTTAGATCTTTGATGCTAGATTGTTCTGGAACCGTCTGAGGTATCAACTTAGATCTGTGATGTCTGTTTTTGAGTTGGTAAGTGATCAGAATGAATCTTCGGCTTGATTATATCTGAGAGAACCGTTCATGGAATTCAGGTGAACACTGCATGTGATTGAGAACATCTTTGTCGAAGATATCCGTCTGCCTGAAAAATCAAGTTAGTGATATGCAATGTTTATGATGCATGTAAATGTGAGATATTCCCGGAGAAATATGCATGTTATGTTGTGCATGATGTATGATGTATGAATATGAATATGTGAATGTATGAATGTATGAATGTATGAATGTGATGTCAAGCTTCTAATTGGAAAAATAAATTCCCGCTAGTCAGCTGGACATGAATGTATTGTGATCGTTGATGATCTTTTGTCTTGCTTGAGTACCCTCGTCTGGGGAAATTCTTTGAGAACCCGGGTATCCCGTTGAAGGATCTTTGACTACTGCTTGGGGAACCAAAGGTAACTGGAAGTTCTGATGCCCTTTCAAATGGGAATGAGGAAGATGCATAATCCTCCGATGCACTATCTGACCAAGTCCGGGTGCGGGGATCACACCTTCTGAAGATAGTAATCTGGAACAAACCTGCTGGGGAATAAGACTTCTTTTGAAGAGAAAATCTTTTTGAGGAATTTGCTGAGAAATGCGTTTCTCTTGGTGATTTCCTTCTGATGGAATGATGTCCAGATGATCGGGACATTTCCTGAATGCCATTCCTGTTTTTCCTGGTAAACATCAATCATATTCAAATGCATATGTTCATTCAAAATTATCATTGGGACGCTTACGTATATAAACAGAAAAAAAGAAAATAGTGATTTTTGAAAGAGCTGCATTGAAAAGAGCCATGATAGGCGGGTTAGCACAGGGAGACAACAATCCTAGAAGTAGGAAACTGTCAGAAAGTTTTGAAAAATATTTATGAAGATAAATAGCTATGTGAAAATGATCCAGTCAAGTTTCAACTCTGCTATTGCCAATCTGTCTTCGAGCATCTCATCCCTCACTTGTTGGAAGAAAGTGATTAGACTGATCGGTGTCTTTGAGGTGTTGAATCTTGATGGTGAGTAGGCAGCTGAACGGAACACAGTTGTATGCTTCATTCCCTAACTTTTGCCTAGGCCGCCCTTTCAGGTTTTCAGCCTACCGGGATAGTATTTGTTTAGTCTCTAATTTTTGCCTGGACCGCCCTTTCGGGTTTTCAATCCACCGAGACGCTCATTTTTTGCCTAAGTTGCCCTTTCAGGTTTTCAACTTAGCGAGCTGTTTTTTTTTCTTTAAGAGAAGTATATTTTGACTATGTCAGCATTCACAGGGTGTGGGAAATCCTCGCCATCCATGGTGGTAAGCAACATGGCGCCGCCGGAGAATATTTTCTTGATTATGAATGGTCCCTCGTAGGTGGGAGTCCATTTGCCTCTGGGATCACCTTGTGGTAAGATGATGCGTTTGACAACCAAGCCACCAGTTTGGTATGCTTGACTTTTGACTTTTTTGTTGAAGGCTTTGATCATACGCTTTTGGTATAGCTGACCATGACAAATAGCTGCGAGCCTTTTCTCATCAATCAGGTTTATCTGGTCCAACCGTGTTTGAATCCAATCGTCTTCGTCTAGATTGGCTTCTTTCATAATCCTTAGGGAAGGAATTTGAATTTCAATTGGAAGAACTGCCTCCATACCATAGACTAAGGAAAATGGAGTTTCCCCTGTTGAAGTACGCGCAGATGTGCGATAACCATGAAGAGCAAAAGGCAACATCTCATGCCAGTCTTTGTAGGTTACTGTCATTTTTTGTATGATTTTCTTGATGTTCTTGTTGGCAGCTTCCACCGCGCCGTTCATCTTTGGTCGATATGGAGAGGAATTATGATGCTTGATTTTGAACTGTGTGCAAAGTTCAGTAATCATTCTGTTGTTTAGATTTGTGCCATTGTCCGTGATAATCCGTTCAGGGATGCCATACCGACAAATGAGATTGTATTTGATGAACCGGGCCACCACATTTTTGGTGACAGAAGCAAATGAAGCTGCTTCTACCCACTTTGTGAAGTAGTCAATAGCGACCAGGATAAAGCGATGTCCGTTGGAGGCAGTAGGTTTGATTTCTCCAATCATATCAATACCCCACATTGCAAAAGGCCAAGGAGCCGTCAGGACGCTTAATGGAACTGGAGGTACATGTACTTTGTCAGCGTATATCTGGCATTTGTGACATGTTCGGGAGTGATGATGGCAGTCTGTTTCCATGGTAGACCAGTAATAACCTGCTCTAAGGATCTTTTTAGCCATTGTATGTCCACTGGAATGAGTACCGAAGGTACCATTGTGTATTTCTTCCATGATTTGTTCCGCTTCCTTCTTGTTTACACAGCGAAGTAAAGTCGAGTCATGGTTGCGTTTGTATAGGGTTCCATTGCTTAGGAAGAATTTGGCAGCAAACCTCCTTAGAAATTTTCTGTCATTAATGGATTCCCCTTCAGGGTACTCCTGAGCTTCGAGATATCTTTTTACTTCATGGAACCATGGTTTTTCCTCGGTGTTGGATTTTGCAATCATGTCATCGACATACACCTCTATTACTTTGTAACAAAAGGTTCCCCAGGGTGTTGTGAAGGTTGTTTTTTCCATGTCTTCGGGTGCCATCTTGATTTGATTGTACCCTGAGAATCCGTCCATAAAGGAGAATACCTTGCATTGTGCGGTATTGTCAACCAGTACATCGATGTGTGGTAAAGGGAAATCATCTTTGGGACTTGCCCGGTTCAGATCTCTGTAGTCCACGCACATTCTGACTTTCCCGTCTTTTCTAGGTACAGGGACGATGTTAGCTATCCAAGGAGGATAACTTACAACTTTTAGGAATCCGGCATTGAACTGTTTTTCAACCTCGTCTTTGATCTTTTTTGACATATCAGGCCTACTTCTTCGTAGTTTCTGTTTGACTGGAATGCTACCTTCTTTGATTGGTAGGCGATGAACTACGATGTCCGTGTCAAGGCCTGGCATATCCTCATAGGACCAGGCGAATATCTCGACGTAGTCTCGCAGCATTTGAATCAGTCTTTGCTTGACGCTGTGTTCTAAATCAGCCCCTATTTTGACTTCTTTCTTTTCTTCGTTGCTGCCCAAGTTGATGACCTCAATTGGCTCCTCGTGAGGCTGTATGGCCTTGTCTTCTTGTTCTAGCAGCCTTGCAAGTTCTCTTGGCACTTCACAATCTTCCTCACTTTCGTCCTCAGTTTGGTAGATCGGACTTTCAAAGTCATGACGGGCAATAGCAGAATCGTTGTTGACTGGATCCAGAGTGTATGTGAATCTGCATGTTAATTATGTGAGTATGTGTGAAGAAAAAAACATAGCTATTTGAAAGCGAAGAAAGAAGGAAAAAGGATCACAAAATTTAAATATGCAAGCGTCCCATGATTTTATTGAATGCACATGATCATGATATGATAAGCCCTTATAGAAGGACCAGTGTGCTAAGGCACACGGCTTTTCAAGCTCATGGTTCGATTGTTCAGGAACCATCTTTATCTTTGCACAATATACACAAAGAAAACAGGAAATGGCATTTACTCCTGGTCAAAGGAGATCACATCCTCAGCTTTCCAGTTGTTCAATCCACTGTTGTGAGCAGGGGGTACCCAGCTGTTCCAGTTGCAGTTGTCTTTTTCATCTCCCACAGCATTGATTTCATTAGTGGGAAAATGAGCCGGTGATCCTTCGGGATAAGGGATATACTCTGCTGGATACGAGAGCCCAGGCTGAGATATCTCTGTCGGCTGAGCGAGATGCTCGATAAGGCCGTCCCATGAAGTCGGGATGATGTTTTGAATAGAGACTTGTGCATCTTGGTGAGGAGTGTATGCTGACAGAAAGCAACCCTCGTTATTTGGTATTTCCCTGGCTTTTTCAAGAGCGAAATTGTCATCGTAATGTTCATCCCATCCAGTTGGGACAATGTCCTCCATGGCAATTTGTGAGCTCGGAGGAGCGGAATATTTCACCATATAGTCATATTTGCCGCTAGGTTCTCCTAGCGTGTCCCATACTTCTTTGGGTGGATTTTGATATTGCTCAGTGGCGGGACTTGTGAAAATTTGATCATTTCCAACTTCATCACCCCATCCAGTCGGGGTAAGGTCTTCCATAGCAATATAGGAATTTTGAGGTTCGGCATACTGATAATTATACCCGCCGTTTGGTTCTCCCACAGCATCCCACATTCCCATGGAAATAGGTGGAATTTCATCTGGATATGGCTGAATGATATGGTTCATGAACACTCCTTCATCTTCAATAGCGTTTACTTCTTGGCTGACGAAGTGTGACATTAATCCTCCAGAACGAGGACTTTGATCATTCTTTTGATTTTCACTATCATAGCCCAGACCTAGCTTGTCAGATTTGTAGGGTATATCGGGAAGCTGTCCCCATACTGTGCAATCACCCTGTTCAATCATGGCTTTGGCATCTTTGAGAGAAGCCATAGTTGTAGTTGGAGTAGCAGGAATATGCTTGGTGGTAGAGACATCTGGAGAGACCACCTCAAATGATTGGCATGGAGTTTCGATGAATTCGTCCTCCAACTCAACATATTTGGAATTGCTTAGGTGACTAACCACATATTCCTCTTCGCCATAGACTGTGACAATCTTTCCTTTTACTGGATATTTTATCTTCTGATGCAGGGTAGAAGTTACAGCGTTTGCCCCATGTATCCAAGGGCGTCCAAGTAAACAGGAGTAGGCTGGGTGTATTTCCATTACGTAAAAGATAGAATCAAAGATCTGAGAACCCACTCTGATTGGGAGATTCACTTTTCCGTATACCGTTCTGGTTGACCCGTCAAAGGCTCTTACCACAACATCGCTTGGTTGTAACACAATTCCTTCGAAGTCAAGCTTTTCTAGTACTGTTTTCGGTAACACGTTCAGAGAAGAACCGTTATCTACTAGCACATGAGATAGAGTGGTGCCATTACATTCAATGGAGATATGTAAGGCTTTGTTGTGATTTTTTCCAGCAGGGGTTAGATCCACATCAGAGAAACCGAGACCATTGCTCACGGTTAGATTGGCAACACAATTCTCAAATTGGTCGACTGAGATCTCTTGAGGCACGTGCGCAGCTTTTAGAAACTTCATCAGGGCTTTGGCATGAGCTTCTGAATATTTTAGCAGAGATAGCATTGAGATTTTTGAAGCGGTGTGCCCCAGTTGCTCAACAATATTGTAATCATTTTTGCAGATGATTTTCAATATTTCCTCCATTTCTTGCTTTGATGGATCCTCAGCAGTGATCTCCACCGGGGTTTGAACTTGTTCAACTTGTGGCTCTTTGCCTCGAGCGTTGACATTTTGATTAGGAACTGGGACTCGGACTGGACCAGCAGCAACATTTGGAGAAATTTCTGGTGAAAAGATTCTTCCACTTCTCGTGATCCTGCTGGTACCCACAATATTACCCACAGTTGGAGTAGTTAACTTTGCGATCTCTTCAGTCGAGGTACCCTGCTTAACTCCATGAATGTAAACATTAGTGTCATATCCCCATGGGACAGCTTTGTCTGAGGAGTATGGAAATGGAGTTGGACTAGCAATGACTACTGATGCCACTTTGAGTGTAGCAGAAATTTTGAATGGAGTCTTGGCAGAGATTTTGAATGGTAAACTGGAGATCACTGAGACATCCTCTATTCTTATCCCGTTTGTAAAGACTTCGCACAGCACGTCCATAGAAGGGAGCCTCTCAAACATAATGATACGGCGATCCATCCATTTTTGAATTCCCATCCTCAAATTTTCACAACCATTGGGCAGGCAAGAGCAGTAAAAGCAGTCGGGGTCACATCCTGGGAAGTAACCAGCTCGGATTAGCTTTCCTTTGACTTCGCAGAGTGGAGTTGATAATTCGTTCACATCATAGATGTAAACAGTGTCCAGGATAGCGTTAACAGTTTTGTCATGCTTTGGCATAGGTGCAGTGATGACATTTGGAGTTTCTGGAGGATCGAACTCAATTTCCCCAGCATCTATCATATCTTGTATTTTATTTTTCAGGGCCCAGCAGTGATCTGCGTCATGTCCTGGACAGTTCGAGTGATAGGCACATGTCGCATCAGGGCGATAATTCGGAGAGGAAGTGTTGACATTCCTTGGAGGACCTCTTAAGGTGATCAGATCTGCTTTTAGCAAGTGCTGCAATGCCTGAGAGATTGGCATGTTGATTCTAGTGAAATTTCTTCTTGGTGCATCTGATCGATGCGTATATTTTGGCTGTTGATCTTTTTGAGGTGCAGATGCGGAGATCAGAACTGCCCCTACAGATTGATGCTGCTCACTTTTGCGACTTTTCTGAATTTGTGTTGCATTGACCTCATTTCTCCCGTTGATGGGCCTTTTTGTAGTACCAGAGGAGGAACCTATTTGAATTTTTCCATTTTGAATGCCACTTTCGACACGTTCTCCGGTCAGTATCAGGTCAGTGAAACCTGATGATGAGCTTCCCAGCAAATGGCTATAGAAAGGGCCAGTTAAAGTGCCCATGAACATGTCAACTAGTTCGCGATCAGATAAGGGTGGTTGAACCCTTCCAGCCATATCTCTCCACTTTTGTGCATATCCTTTGAAACTTTCTTTTGGTTCCATAGACATGCCCCTTAGTTGAGTACGGGTTGGCGCAAGATCAGCATTGTATTGGTACTGTTTGTAAAAAGCAGCAGCTAATTCTTCCCAAGTATGAACCTTGGTATTTTCCAGCTGGTAGTACCACTCGAGTTGTGTACCCGACAGACTTTCTTGGAAGAAGTGAATCCACAATTTGTTATCTGTCGTATGAGGTTGTATCTTCCTCACATAGGATCTCAGATGTAGTTTCGGGCAAGAAACTCCATCATATTTTGCAAAGACAGGAACTTTGAATTTTGGAGGGATAACAACACCCGAGATGAGCCCCAGATCATTGAAATCTAGGCCAGGTACTTTTTGTATCTCCATAGCTTTCATACGGTCTTCCAGCTGTTGGTATTTTTCATCATCCGGTTCGTCCCCAGAATGATCATTTTCTTCATTTGAAGAGAGAGAGGGTTTAGCAGAACCCTGGTTGCTTTGATTGTCTTCTTGTTCATCATCACCGACTGTTTCAGGGATCGGTGGCTTTTTGAACTTTTTGACTGGGATTTTGATCTTTCTTCTCAGGTGACTCACGCCTACAGATCCTTTGGGCTTCTTTTTCTTCTTGATTATCAAGGCTTTCAGTTCTTGCTGCCCCTTTGCCAGTTCCAGAATTGCCACTTGAACTTGGGCATTCTGTGCTTCGAGATTCTTGATGCTCATTTCGGATTCCATCTCTTCTGACTGAAATAAACAGCGAGAAGATGAGAAATCCGTCATGTGAACCTGTTATGCAATGTGTATGACTGGATGCCATGTGTATGCAATGTATGAAATGTATATGCAATGTATATGAATGCAATGTATGAAATGTATATGCAATGCATGAAGTGAAATGTGTGTGCAATGTTTCAAGGATCTTAGAGTTTAGATTTGTTAAAGAAGAAACAAACGTTAGTTAATCAATTTATTTCTCTTTTTTTTTTTTTTTGCTTCTTTTTTCTTTGCCTCATTTGGGCTTACAAGACAGAAATAAAATAAATGATCCTTCAGGTCTCCTGTGGACGCTTTCTCTTTGCCCCCAGGAATGTGTTGACCTGCTGTTCTTCTTGAAGCTGTCCGGTGAGCTCCAATATCCTTCTCTCATAGTCTTGACAGTAAGATTTGAAGGTGTCTCTTTCCTCTTTGAGTTGAACCCAAGATTTTTGCAACTCTTCTAGGTCAGTTGGCATGTCCGGGTGTAGAATAATTTGAGGTTCATATCCTTCGACCTCTGGTTCAATAGTCACAAGTAGAACAGCGGGATATGGCATAAGGAGTTTCTGAGCATGAGTGCGGACCCATCTGAGGTAGGGTTCCATAGGAATGGAATTCCATTGCCCCAGAGTTTTGCTTTCTATTCTATAGACACAGCCCCATGCATGTATGAACCTTCGTCGGTGTCTATGAGAATCATTCTCGTAATCAAACACAATGCCATGGATAATCATGTCATGAGGACCGTTGCTCCTTGCATATCCGAATTGGCGTAGAGCTAAAGAGGGATTGTAAGTGATGCCTCCTTTGATGCCAAGGAGTGGCACATTAGGGTACTCTCCACAATGATCAATGATAGTAATGTCTCTTTGAAAGAAGTTGTTCCACCGGATATCTGAATGAGACAAAGACATAATCCTGCGAGACCAATGCATTCTTTGTTCATTTCTCAACACTGATCGGGGAAGATGAAATGTAAACCACCTAGCCAGTAGTGGTATACAGCACATGAGAGTTCCTCGTTTCTTCATGGTACGAGTGTGTAAAGAATGTAGAATGTCTCCCAGCAATGTTGGTACCGGGTTACGGATTAGGAAAAGGTTAATGATGTGTACACTTATGAACTGGTCGGGATTAGGGAATAAAACCAACCCATAGATCAAAAGTGCCATAACTTCCTCAAAAGCTGGATAACTTTTGTTTTCTAGCAGTAGTCGAGCCTTTTCCAATAAGAACTTGGCAACTAAACCCTTAACTCCACTTTTTGTTTCCCAATTGGACTTGATTTCTGATTTCCGCAGATGTAAAGCAGCAGCAATGACTTCAGGTTTTGGAATCCTTTCTAAACCAGTGAAAGGTAATTGATTTCGAACAGGCAATCCAATTAGTTCAGAGAATTCTTCCAAAGTGGGTACCAACTGGTAATCAGGAAAGGTAAAGCAATGATGTTCAGGGTCAAAGAACTGGAACAGGATCCGTATAATGTCTTCTTCAAATTTTGAGGTAACCAAATGGAGTAGGTGACCATGCTTTTCAGTGAATTGAACATTCCTGGGGAATTCTGACACTAAGTCTTTTAGTTCAGACGGTACCGTTGAGATGTTGATTCGGATGTAATCTTTGGTGGCGGGAGCCATTACCTGCAAAAACAAAGGTAAACTCTTTGATCCTTGAAGTGTTTGGTGCAAAAAATGATATGCTTATGATGCAAACATGTGGCACATTAAAACAAATCAAACAATAGCCTTAGGTTTAAAGGCTTGCATGGAGCTGATAGGTGATACCCTCCCCACTGAAGTTGAGTTGGTTAAAACCTGTCCTAGAATAGTATTTGGGTTCTATGATCCTTGGAAGTAACATCTCAATACGGCGCTCGAGCGGCCGATCAAAATATTCCTCGAGGATAACTAACTTCGATCAATTTCAAAGCTAGCCACTTAATAGGCCACAAGTCAAGTTCAACTAAAAAGGTTCTAAGACAAATTAGTGTTTAATGACATTTCGGAAGCCTAATATACTCCTTGATCGTTTTCAAGGGACATCAGTATAAACCAAAGTATCGCACTAACGATGACTACCAGATCAACCGTATCGGTACATGCCGTACAGTTTCCTTGGTCTATTGTCATATACTTAAGGTATCTCGAGATTCGGGTTAGAATCTTTCACACAAGCAAAATACCCAAACAAACCTTTGAAAAATAGAGCAATCAAGTCAATCAATTGAAAACATCGAAGTGATCTATTCTCTTAAGGTAACCCCTTTTGAAAACATTTTGTTTTTGAAAGTATCTCCCCAGCAGAGTCGCCAGTTCTGTGGACCTCCGATTTTTTTAATTCCGGGCCATACCTCTGATCTGTAGAGATACGTGAACTGACTCTTTTTTGTCGCTTAATGCTTTCGCATTTTTTGAAAATTCACAGAGTCGCCACCGACCTTTTATTTTATCCAATTAAGGAAAGGTTTATAAAAGAAACAGAAAAAAGACCTTTAAGAAATTCTGGGTAAGGGGGTAGGTTATACAAAGGGAAGGTGTTAGCACCCTTTGTATCCATGGTTATCCATGGGCTCTTAAGTTTGCTTAGCTCACTTGTTTTTCGATCACTTTTCAATTGCTCTGAAATTGCTCATATGTGGTTTCAAATACTTTTGTAAATTGAATTTTGTAATGATCCGTGTGTGGATGTATACAAAATGCTTGTTTATCTTTCGAAAGATGTTTTGAAAAGAACGTTAACTTTGTAATAACCCGTGTTTGGATGTATACAAAGTATTGTCCTTTTTGAAAGTTTTGAAAAATCAACAGTGTATGAGAATTTTGTTTGTTTTGATTTGAGCAAGCAAACTAGGAGGTCTACCCTGAGTTGTAAGGTCTTTATCCTATTTCCTTTAAAAATCTATCCTTTCACCGGATATAAAAGCAAGGTTCGATTTTGTACTCAAAACAGTGGAATTTTGACTTTGATTTTGAAAGGAATGAGAAGGGATTACCTTAAGAGGTGCAAGTGTGATTGTGATTGGATTCAGATATTTATCTTTGAAGTTAGTGATCTAACGGTTCAATTTTATCTTTGACATACACGCAGTTTATATGTGCTGGAAATTAAAATGCGGAAATGTAAAGTGCGGAAAGTAAATCTACGCTATTACATCGATTGTGCAGGAAACGTAAACTAGCCTATTTACATGAATTTGACGTCCTATACATTTATCTAGGAATTTTAAATTGCAAGAAAAATAAAAGGCATGTTTTTGGAATTTTTATGATTGGTTTTAATTATAATTAATGCATGACTAATTAAATTAAAATGAAGAAAAAAGATGAAAATAAATTTAAACCTAGAAATTAAGTTTAAAATATGTACAAAATATTTATCAATTAATTTTAAAACAAAACTAATTTTTTTGGAATTTTTGAAATTGATTGGAAATTGATTAAGCTAATTAATACATAATTATACAAATAATTATACAAATAATTAAAAATTAAAGAGAAAATTATTCAAAATATGTACAAAATTAGTTTATAATATATAAACAATATTTAACACAAAGAACAACTTTTTTTATGATTTTTTGATTGGTTAGAATAATTAAAAAGCCAATATATAAATATATACTAATTAATTATGCAAAATATTGAAATTATGAAGAAAAATAAAATATTTTTATTTCAGAAAATAATATATTATTTTAGAAGTATAAAAATATTTTTTGTGTATTTTTTGGATTTTTAAAACTATTTTTAATTAATTTAACAAAGAAATTAAAATAAAATAGAAAATAAAATAGAAAATAAAAGGATACTGATCCTGTATGGAAATTAAATGAGGGAGTATGATATGCGTGCGTGTTCTGAGGCGTTGGATGAGTTGATGGATGGATCAGAAGGCCCAGATGGTGAGGGACCATAGCACGTGGAACACCTGCAAAACACTGAATTCCAAGTCAGTTTAAAAAACATGCGCGCGCCTCCCAGCGAATCAGAGGGCGCCATGCATCATCTTCAACCTTCAGATGGGTTTTTACACCGTTCATTTGCAGGTGGTGTAAAAAACCCAATCTTTTACACCTGGTAATAATAGCAAATACAAGCAAACGTGAGTATAAATTTGGCGCGATGGTATGGTTGAGTTCGTATTGTTCATGCGAACTCAATGGTATTATTCAGAACCTGTAATTTTGCCTAATTTAGAAAACCCTAATTTTGGGATGAAGAACCCTAAAATGGTGGTTTCGTGTATACGCATCTAAAACTTAATTAAAGCTCCAGAAATGATCTACACCTCAAACCAAACTCAATAGTATGTCTACATCTTGTTAAACATGTGTGAATAGCCAGATACGAACTGATTTTAGTTTGAACAATTTTTGACCTGTGTAGCTCGATTCAGTGAGCTTCAAGGCTTGTAATTGCTTGAGATAGTTTCAGTGATGTTCAAGGAAGGTGTATGAATGCTTAGTTTGTATTGAAATGAGCAGAAATTACAAATTCGAATTTGAGTTTTCTTTGAATTTTTTCAAGTGATTACAAAGGTGTTATGCTTAGCTTTTCTTCTGAACTTGTCTCTCCCTTGTTGCTGAACTAAGATAGCTTATTTATAAGCCATGTGTGCTTAGAATTGAAGCTAATATGTAGCTAGTTGCCTTTGTTGAAATCTTGCATTCTTTAATATTAAAAAAGCTTGAATTCTTGACCAAGTCACCTTGCCTTCAATGCACCTGCCTTGCCCTTTACTTCTCTGCAGAAAGATGAAGATTCTTTGGGGTGAGTCATGCTTGATTTGTAAGCTACCATTTATCCATGCATTTTCCTTTTAATTTTAATCTTAAAGTAAGATAAAATCATGCAAAAATGGATAAAAAAAGGTATGGGCTTAGTCTTGGTCGTGGGAGGCCCATAGTAACATGGAAATGATGTTTGAATGCTGAAAACTTGGCCCCATTTGGAAAAAATGCCATTTTAATCAATGTTGATTTCATGTATTTTCCCAAAATTTAGCCAACTTCAACAAGGTGTAAATCCTTCAATTTTTGTCATATGAAGGAGATCTTGCACTTTTTGGAAACCTCAAAGAGTCCTCTAACCAATGCCTTTGGTCTCATGTCAAAATGATTTTTGAAGCTCCTTGTGTGTCCTTTTGAAAAAAGTGTCTTTTTGTTGACTTTGAAAATGACCTGTAATGTCTTTGATCATATTTTTCAAATGGTGAATCCAATGACCATGGGATCAATGGAATTTGAAAGATAATTGAATTTCCTTCAAAACAAGCTTTGGTTTGAATTTTTTGGATGAAGGATGAGAGAGTTATGATCAGTCAAAGTTGAGTTGACTTTTCAGGTAAAAACCCTAATTTTGAATCTTAGGGTTTTGTTGATTTTTGATCTTTCCTTGATGAATTATGATCATCCAATGATCAAATGATGAATCCTTTGACAAAATATGGACTTTGACAAAAAATTTCATTTTTGACTGTCTGTTGACTTTTTTGGTCAAACGGGTCGTCTGTTGACTGTTTGAGCTGCTGACGGTGCGTCTGAGTGAATTGAATTTTGAAAATTTGTATGATGGTACTTTGAGATATATGGATGTGTATGAAATCCATTTGAGCTCTCAAAAACTTGTTGCTCCTGTAAAAACAAGAAAAACCCTAGTCAGGGACTGTTTATGTAGGAGACAGTTAAGCGTACCTGATTTTTGCGCAGTGTTGAGTCTCTGCTAATCGCGTGATATTCAGAAGACTTCTAGAACAAAAATCTTAGAATTTTGAATTGTGAAAGATTGATTTGATTGATGGTACAAAACACTGAGAATTGTACTGCCAACAGTTTGGCTGTCAACTGACTGTTCAGGTATTGATGTAGCAGTTAGAGTGAAAAATCAACAGTCAAAGTTAATTTTCTTTTTTGTTGTTTTTTGTTTTTGTTTTATGTAAAAAATGAAAGTTTATTTACATGACTTGTTAGAAAAACACAGACATAATAAATAACTAATATTTACGGTATGCGGGCAAAATTACCGATAATAACCCTGAAAATCATTTAATGCACAGAAATAGGAATATTTGACTGGCAGAAACACACAAAATATTATCTTAGTAATTAAGCAATATTATGACAAATAGTACAACATTTAATACTGACAGTACAAATATTACATACTATATTGAACAGTACGACGAATAAACGGTACATTTAAGAAATAAGAAATACGGCAAATTTTAAGAATGACGATTAATGACCCATGCTATGAACAATAACATGTAGATGATTGGGAGTGCAACCATTGCAGGTCCACACTCTTCAGGGCTATGCAGGCAGAAGAAAGTCATGATCACCGTAGCAATGGTGATGACTGTAAGAAACAGTGTCTCTATCCACTTTGCCATTCTTGTCAGGGAAGAAGAGAAAATAGATATGAGATAGGAATTTGAAAGATGAGTTGGAATTTGATGTGAGATTTTATGGAAGAAAATGAGAGGTATTTATAGAATGGAAAGAAGGAAAGAGACGTTGGGGAATGATGTGATTCCGTACAAAAGGAAAATTTGAGTGGAAGTAAGATTTGAAAGAAAGTGTATGATAGTGTTGGAAAAAAGAGAGATTTGATTTTTGAAAAAGAGATTTGAAAAGATTTTTGCAAATAATGGAATATAGTACAAAAATTAGTGGGAAACAAAAGATAATAATAATCTACTTGTTACCAGTACAGTCTGAGTTTCCTGATTCTGCGCCTGCAAAAAGATTTAACTCTGTACCAATTGTGTCAGTACCATTTATCTGTAAATAAATAAATAGCATGTGTGAAGTAATACACAGTATTTGGCGTTTGCGTAAGAATAAATTCAACTGCAAGCCAAATTACTGTATAAGAAAAATTCTAACAACTAAGTATTTCATATGTCAGGATATTTGTTGAAATAAAAATCCATGATTACATGAGACCCTTAATTTTCAGATTGGAGTTTTCTTGAAAAATATGTGGGCAAATTTTGGGGTATAACAAAGACCTTTAAGGAAATGGGTGAAAAAGATCCATGAACTTTGAAGAAAATGAAGTTTTAAGTGAAATTTTCAAAAAGTACCAACTTTGAAGCTCCATATCTCTTAAATGGTTGATCTTATGGAAAAAATTTATATGTGTCAAAGTTGTTTATTGGATCAAAATCTACAACTTTCATGTTGGAAGTTTTTTTCAGTTTGTAGGTGAAATTTTGAGAAATTCCCTTCCAAAGTTTGGAAAAAACCATGAAAAACACAGAAAATTTTCTAAGTATGGAAAGTCAAACTTTTGACTTTTTGATTCTTGATTGATTTTCTTGATTTTTCTTGATCAAATGACTTCATATATCATATATTGATGATTTTTAACTTCAAAAGTCATGGTTGACCAAAATTCCCCAGAAGTCAATGGTGATCTTGTACAGTTGACTTTTTCAGACGAATCGCGTTTCTGGAGATTTCAAATGAAACAGGATATCCTCACCATATGAATGGTATGAATGGATCACATTGAAGCATTAGAGGATATTGAGCCATGTTTTGAGTTGTGGCACCATGTCCTGATTAAAAAGTCAGTGGTTTAGTGAATTAGGTCAAAAACCCTAATTGTCGACCTGATGAAATTGATGACTGTGGATCTTGAATTGAGACATAATTTTCATTGGATATTGTCATAGGGATTATTTGAAGATGATTGAAACCTTTGATTGACTTCCTGGGGATTTTTAGGGTTTCCCAAATGTGATCCCTGATTTTGGTCCCTGATAGTTCAAAACCCTAATCTGATGATTTGAAATTTCACTGTTGATCAATCCCTGTGTTGGAGATGTATTGAGTCAATAGATTAGGCCAAAATGATGCACTTGGGGTCTTGAGGTCATGTCCCAAGTCATTAGGTCAAATCCTGAGCAAAAGTCAGGAGTATGTTAACTTCAATCAAAACCCTAACTTGGTTGATTCAGAGCCTTTGAGCTTGTTGAAATGAATCTCTGAGGACCAAATGTTGATTGTTGATGAAGATAGTTCTTTTGAGATGGAGGGAGAACAAAACCCTAGTTGATTGTTACTTGTACTGATGAGTAATTTCTTGATTAAACCCTGCTGAGTCACAAGCAGCAAACACAAACTATGCAATTTGTTAGAGATGCAAATGATGCATATGCAAATGATATGAGGTGGTATCTTAGGTCAAAAATTGGGGTATGACAGATGCCCCTATTTAAGTTTCTTCGACCTGAGACATGAAGATTGAAAATCTTCGTTTTGATAGGGTGGAAGAGACTTAAATATCAGAAGACGCGAATTTTGGACCTAAGATACCAAAATTGCGAATGATGCAAAGATATTTTTACCGAGGGAATATCAAAAACTGACTCCGCTGGGGAAAAGAGATTGGGAAGGATGTCTCAATCCGTTTTAGGAAGAGAATCCGTTTTGTCTTTTCGGGAAAGCAAGTGTATGCTTCACCGGGGAATGATAGCTTTGTAAGAAAAGCTTACCCATCGACATTACCGACTATCAGCACAGGGATAGACTTGTTTAATAATGCGAAGGTGAAAGGTATGAAACTGTATTACCGACTACCAGCGTTGTGATAGACTTGACAAGGTAAAAAGAGTTTCAAAGGTTCGGTTAATATTACCGACTATCAGCCTTGTGATAGACATGTTTAATAATATAACCAGAACAAAAGGGTTACCGACTATCAGCCTTGTGACAGCGGTTTTGAAGACATGATCAATTATCAGCCGAGTGATAAAATGATCTTGGAGACTTTGCTAGGGAAATTACTGGTTATTCAGCCTTGTGAACAGTAATAAAGCCCTGATTTGTCAAATGGTCTTCATGATTGATTTCCTAGAGAGGAAGAGTCTTTTGAAAGAGACATAAGCTGCTCAGATGATGAGGCTATTGCTTATTGTCTGTTTTTTCACGATTCTATTTGAGGAATCGGAATTTGAATTTTTGGTAAAGACAAGGTTCTAACCAAGAATGAATTGGAAAGACACAGTCAAACAAGACTTTGTACCCATGAGGAATGAACTCGAATGGGTATTTTCTCCTTCGTTTTGAGAGGAGAAACTAAAGAAACCTTCTTCCACGAGGAATGATCTCAGTGGGGAACTGGAGAAAGAATATGTTCTTTTCTGCTTATGGGTGACAACCTACTGGAGAGATGACACGCCCGTACCTGTTTTTTCCTCTTTTTTCTTTCTTCTTTTTTTTTTTTTTTCTTTCTTTCTTTTTTTTTTTTTTTTTTGAGGATAGATATATCCTGAACAAGTGATTTTAGGCAGACATTTGAAAAATGCAATGATGCATAAATGATGTAAATATGTATGAATGATGAATGTCATGAATGTAGCATGCATGCTGACGATACTGACAGACAAAGAAGTATACTGGAGAGGGACCGACGTCGCAATACAACCAGATACTTGGCAAATGTTTTTCAACACGTTGTAGATAGCACGGGTGATGAATGGTGTTGCGTGCTTTAAACTTCTCTGGGGAAGATAAGCATCTTTTTCTCACTGAGATGGAAAAATCTTCTTTACTGGAGATGGAAAATCTTCGACACTGGGGATAGAAGACCTTCTTCAATGGGGATAGAAGAGCTTCTTCACTGGGGATAATTGCTTCAAGAATTCTTTTCTGGGACAAGAATACCGTTGTCTCATCATCTTCTTTTTGGGAAAACAAACAATTCTGAAGGATAATCTTTGGTTCATCCTATGGAGATAGTTGTTGATGTTCCTTCTGTTGTTCACAACTCAAAGGAAAATTTCGCTTTTATTTTGAAAAAGTGAAGTAAATTCATTTAAAACTTTTTTTTCTTTTTTGTTTCAAAAGTGAATAACACAATTAAAGCGTCATTTTGCAAGCTAAAAGAAATTAGAGATTGCAAACAAATGGGCACAAGGCTCAAAATTTATTTAATAGGATGGAAATCAGCTAAAGGCGTGATTCCATGGAGTATTTACAAATGTTGGAAATGGTAATTATGCGGAAAAGGCTACATTGAAAGCAATAACCACTATTCCCCCTAAACAACTTTGAGTTACAACTGTGCTTGTCGCTTCAGATTGGCGATGATTTGATCGAAGATCCTTTGATGAAGTACAGACTCTTCAGGTGACGAAGTACAGACTGATGCAGTTACTTTGTCATAAATCCCTAATTTTTGCCTAGATTGCCCTTTCAGGTTTTCAATCTACCAGGATGAATTTTTTTCTGTTTATTGTCTCTAATTTTTGCCTGGACCGCCCTTCCGGGTTTTCAGTCCACCGAGACGCTCATTTTTGCCTAAGTCGCCCTTTGCGGGTTTTCGACTTACCGAGCTGTTCTTTTGTATTTTTTAGACAAAGTATTTCTTGACTGCATCAGCATTCACAGGATGTGGGAGTTCATCACCATCCATGGTTGCAAGAGTCATGGCGCCGCCAGAAAATGTTCTTTTGACAACATACGGGCCTTCGTAATTAGGAGACCATTTGCCCCTAGAATCTGGTTGAAAAGACAAGATCTTCTTAAGCACGAGGTCGCCTTCTCGAAATTCACGAGGTCGAACCTTTTTGTTGAAGGCTTGTTTCATCCTTGCTTGGTATAACTGTCCATGGCATAGAGCAGTCATACGTTTTTCTTCGATTAAGTTCAACTGATCGTATCTGTTTTGACACCATTCAGCCTCTGATAACTTAGTCTCCATGAGGACTCTCATTGATGGGATTTCAACTTCTACGGGGAGTACAGCTTCCATGCCGTATACTAGAGAAAAGGGAGTTGCCCCTGTTGAAGTACGCACTGAAGTACGGTACCCATGTAAAGCAAATGGCAGCATTTCGTGCCAGTCTTTGTAAGTGACGACCATTTTCTGGACAATCTTCTTAATGTTCTTGTTAGCAGCTTCAACGGCGCCATTCATTTTCGGTCTGTAAGGAGAAGAGTTATGATGCTCAATCTTGAATTCCTCACACAATTCTTTCATCATTTTGTTATTCAAGTTTGAACCATTGTCAGTAATGATCTTGCTGGGAATACCATATCGGCAAATGATGTTATTCTTGATGAACCTCACAACCACTTGTCTTGTAACATTGGCGTAAGATGCTGCTTCGACCCATTTGGTGAAGTAATCAATAGCTACCAAGATGAAACGATGACCGTTTGAAGCTTTCGGTTCGATCATTCCAATCATGTCGATACCCCACATGGAGAAAGGCCATGGAGATGAAAGAACGTTGAGTAGAGTCGGTGGTACATGGATCTTATCTGCGTAGATCTGGCACTTGTGACATCTCTTCACGTGTTTGTAACAGTCTGATTCCATTGTCAACCAATAGTATCCTGCTCTTAAGATCTTTTTGGACATTGCATGCCCATTTGAATGAGTTCCAAAGGACCCTTCATGCACTTCATGCATTAACATGTCTGCTTCGTGTCTGTCCACACATCTGAGCAAAACCATGTCGAAGTTTCTTTTGTATAGCACATCTCCGTTCAGGAAGAAACTGCCAGAAAGTCTCCTTAGAGTTTTCTTATCTTTGTTTGATGCCCCAAGCGGGTACTCTTGAGTTTGAAGGAAGCGTTTGATGTCGTGGAACCACGGTTTATCATCGATGACTACTTCAGTTGCAAACACATAGGCAGGCCTTTCAAGGCGTGTAATTCTGACTGTAGGCATATCGTTCCAATGATTTACTTTGAACATGGAAGATAGAGTAGCCAAGGCGTCTGCCATTCGATTCTGATCTCGAGGTATATGATGCAATTCAACCTTGTTGAAGAAAGTCAACAGACGTCTTGCATAATCTCTGTAAGGAATCAAGCCAGGGTGGTAAGTTTCCCACTTGTCTTTGATTTGGTTGATCACAAGGGCTGAATCTCCATATATGTCCAGGATCTTGATCCTTAAGTCAATAGCTTCTTCGAGACCCATAATACAAGCTTCATATTCTACGATGTTGTTGGTGCAGTCAAATAGCAATCTGGCGGAGAATGGGATATGAGTACCCTTGGGAGTGATGATGATTGCCCCAATTCCATTGCCAAAAGCGTTTACAGCTCCATCAAAAATTAGGCCCCATCTTGATCAAGGATTAGGACCTTCTTCAGGTAACGGTTCGTCACAATCTTTCATCTTCAAGTACAAGACATCTTCATCAGGAAAGTCAAACTTGAGAGATTGATATTCATTAATTGGTTGATGTGCCAGGTGATCGGCGAGAATGCTTCCTTTGACCGCTTTTTGAGCACGGTACTCAATGTCATACTCAGATAACAGCATTTGCCATCGGGCAATCCTTCCTGTTAAGGCAGGCTTTTCAAAGACATACTTGATCGGATCCATTTTGGAGATTAACCAAGTAGTATTGTTGATCATGTATTGGCGGAGACGTTTTGAAGCCCAAGCCAAAGCACAACATGTTTTTTCGAGCATGGAGTAACGAGACTCACAATCTGTGAATTTCTTACTCAGGTAATAGATAGCATGCTCCTTCTTACCGGTTTCATCTTGCTGTCCAAGCATACAGCCCATGGATTCTTCTAACACAGTAAGGTACATGATTAATGGTCTTCCTTCAACTGGAGGAATCAATATTGGTGGTTCTAACAGGTATTCCTTGATACTGTCAAACGCTTTCTGGCAATCTTCAGTCCATACAACCCCTTGATCTTTGCGGAGAAGCTTGAAAATTGGCCCACAAGTAGCAGTCATTTGAGAGATAAATCTGGAGATATAGTTCAATCGTCCGAGAAATCCTCTTACTTGCTTTTCAGTTTTTGGTGCAGGCATCTCTTGAATAGCTCTGACTTTGTCGGGATCTACTTCAATACCTCTTTGGCTGACAATGAAACCCAAGAGTTTTCCAGATCTAACCCCAAAAGTACATTTGTTAGGATTCAAGCGAAGCTGATATTTCCTTAGTCGTTGAAACAACTTCAAAAGGTATTCAATATGTTCTTCTTCTGTGCTGGACTTGGCTATCATGTCGTCCACATAAACTTCAATTTCTTTATGCATCATGTCATGAAAGAGAGTAGTCATCGCCCTTTGGTAAGTTGCGCCTGCATTCCTTAATCCAAACGGCATCACTTTGTAACAAAAGGTACCCCATGGAGTGATGAAAGATGTCTTCTCCATGTCTTCAGGCGCCATCTTGATCTGATTATAACCAGAGAACCCGTCCATGAAGGAAAAGACGTTGAACTTAGCGGTGTTATCGACCAGCATGTCAATATGTGGTAATGGAAAGTCATCTTTTGGACTGGCTTTGTTCAAGTCACGGTAGTCAACACACATTCTGACTTTGCCATCTTTCTTTGGAACTGGCACTATGTTGGCCAACCATTGAGGATACTCAGAGGTGACAAGAAAACCTGCGTCGAGCTGTTTTTGAACTTCCACTTTGATCTTGTTAGCCATATCAGGGTGAGTCCTTCGCAATTTCTGCTTAACCGGCGGACATTCTGGCTTCAATGGCAAGTAATGCTGAACAATATTGGTATCCAACCCAGGCATGTCTTGGTAGGACCAGGCAAACACGTCAAAATATTCTTTGAGAAGGTCTGTCAACTTACTCTTGATATCAGCATCAAGCAGCGATCCAATGGTCACTTCTTTTTTGTCTTCTTCAGAACCCAAGTTGATCTTTTCTAAAGGCTCTTTGTGAGGCAGAATGGCTCTTTCCTCGTGCTTAAGTAATCGAGAGATCTCGTCCGGGATCTCCTCTTCTTCCTCTTCTTCGGCTTCGAACACAGGAAACTCAAAGTTGGGAGAGGGCATAGGGTTATTGCATTCAATGGGTTTATCAATAGTAAATCTGCACATGTGATTTATATTTATTTCAGAAAATTTATGAATGCGGGAGTGTATGCAGATTTTTTTTGAAAAATTATTTATTTTTTTTTTTTTATTTTGGTTTTTTAGGATTACCATTTCCAGAAAAAAGCAAAAATAAAACACATAGTGTAGGGAATTCAAAATGACACTTTATTTATGATTCATTTTTGAAACAAAGCCCTAAACACAAACTCATTTGCCTTGGGCAGGACAAAGAGGGAAACTTTTAAAACAAAGCCCTATACACAAAGTTATTTGGGCGGAATATTTAAAAGCAAAGCCCTATAAAACATCTCTCTGCTTTGGGCAAGGCAGGAGGTCAAAATAACAGCGAGGTGATTACTTTGAGCGGCGAACAACATTCGGAACGTCGACAGCTTTCCAGTAGCAACGAACTCCTCTGTGTATTATGTATTCAGGAAAATTCTCCTCAGAGTTATCTTCAGTATTGACCGCTGGTCGAGCAGGATTTGAAGGTCCTGGTTTGTCAACCTTGTTCTTTGTAGAGTTGAAACGGTCTTCTTCTACTTCTTGAAGAGCATAAGATGAGTCACAATCTTCAGAATTTTCAGGATGTATTTCCCAGTCTTCAGGATGAAGAGACTCATTGTCAGCGACACTTTCTGAGTCAGTTGTGGGACCATCTTCCCCTTCATCTTCAAAAATGGCATTTATGTGATAATAACCATCTTCAGGATTGTTAATCTTGGCAGATGCATTGAAGTCAGTAATTTCAGGCTGCTGAGGAAATTGACAAGGCTGATAAGCCTCTTCTGGTTGACTATCATATTCAAAGGAATCTCCCCATCCAGTTGGTTGGATATCTTCCATCGTAATCTTTGAACTTTCAGGCGCAGTATATTTCACCATGTAATCAAATTTTCCACTTGGTTGTCCCAAGGTGTCCCAGATCTCTGCAGGAACAGGCTCAGTTTCTTTGCCTTTGGGTTTCTCCGAAGAAGGATATGGTTCTTCCTGAGATATATATCCCGAGTCATTGAGATAACATTTCCATTCTTCTTCAGGATCAGGTAGACCTTCTTCGATGCATTCTTCGATAAGGACATTAACCTCCTGAGGAATTGGGTTAAGGAACCCTCCACTATGGAACGTTTCTTTGATCGGACGAAGGGTTTCATCCTTCTTGGTGCAGTTTGAGAATGTTGGTGAACATCCGAGACCTGCTCTGGTTTCGTTCTTAGTAGGGATCACAACTTGCCCCCAGCCAGTGGTAGTTCCATCTTTCACTACTTTTACTGCCTCTTTGTAAGAAGAGATCGATGCTTTCTTCTTGGAAGATTCGTCTTCTAAAGAGAGACCTTGGAACTGCGTTCCTTCCACATCATCAGCACTGATGAAAGAGAAATTGGATAAATGGCTCACCATCAAGGCTTGTTCTCCACTTATTGTTACCAATTTTCCATTTGTTACAAATTTTAACTTTTGATGGAGCGTAGAAGTCACCGCCCCTGCTTCATGGATCCATGGTCGTCCTAACAGGCAGCTATAAGCAGCTTGAATGTCCATGACCTGGAAAGTGATTTGAAATGTATGTGGACCAATTGTCATGGGAAGGTTGACTTCTCCGATAACAGATTTTCGCGATCCATCAAATGCTTTGACAACTACACCACTGAACTTCATAGGCATTCCTCGGTAAGACAAGCGAGCAAGAGTCGTCTTTGGCATCACATTCAAGGAAGATCCGGTGTCTACCAACACATTGGACAAAGAGTCTGACTGACAGTTCATAGAAATGTGCAAAGCAAGATTGTGATTTCTGCCCTCCTCGGGGAGTTCTTCATCACAGAAGCTTAAATTGTTGCAAGCTGTTATGTTGGCTATTATCCCATCAAAGTGATCAACAGTCACATCATGATCTACAAAAGCTTGATCTAAGACCTTCATCAGGGCTTCCCTGTGGGCTTCTGAATTCAACAACAATGAAAGTATTGAGATTTTTGAAGGAGTCTGCATAAGCTGATCCACAATCTTGTATTCACTTCTTTTGATAAGCTTCAAAATTTCATCAAAATCAGGATTCACATTGGTTCCACTGGATTGACCAACATTAGTGTTTGTATTACTGACAGGAGTTTCCACAAGATTTCCCACTGGAATATTGACATGATTTTGTTCGGTCGCAGGAGCAACAGGCTGCTTTGGAGGTAGTGGAGTATACACACGTCCACTTCTTGTTACTCGACTCACATCAGCGATGTTTACGACAGATGAGAGAGTTGGTAAAGGAACTTCTTGTCCATTCTTTATCATTGTGGCATTGTAATTGTATGGAACTGCCTTGTCAGAGTCATAAGGAACAGGTCCAGGTAGACAAATGATCAAAGGAGCAACAGGAACCTTCGGCTTGTTGTAAGTAACTTCCATGCGCTCAGGCATGTTGAAATGAGGAATGATGACGTTAACTTTAGGCATTTCCGAGTTGATATCTGAGACTAAAAGCTCATGCGGATAACATCCTATCATGTTAACTTCATTTTTATCCCTATTTCTGTAGATTTGAATAGTACCATTATCCAACAGAACTTGGAGATCTCTTCTCACAATCGAACATCCGTGAGGATCTACACAACATATGCTACAGGAACCGTATTGATGCTGGCGAAAACTCGGCCCTCGACAGAGAGTGGCGTGCATTTGTACCAAATCGGCTCTTGAGTAATTGATATTATAGACTCGGTACGGACCAGGACATCCATACACCATGTTTACAACATGCCCTCCATGATTGGGCAGCGGATTTGCTTGCACATTAGGATTCAAATTTCTGAATGAGAGGAGATTAGATTTAACCAACCTCTGAACTTCATATTTCAAAGCTATGCAATGCTCAAGATCATGGCCAGGTGCTCCTTGATGATAAGGGCATGAGACCTCGGCTTTGTACCACCATGGGAGTTTCTCAGGTACTGGTGGTGGTGTTCTAGTTTGAACGAGACCTTTTTCAATCAAGGCAGGGTACAATTCTGTGTAAGTCATTAGAATCGGATCAAACTGTGGAGCTCTTTGTACACGATTCTGATTATTGTTAAACTGATGAGCCTGTTGTCGAGGTTGTTGTTGCTGAAACTGAGGAGTGAATCCCGGATTCGGTGTTGTATTAACGACTGGTGTGATAGCAGCAACCTGTCGTTGACGATTGACGTTTCCTCTTGGCTTCCCTTGGGACACCATGTCAACACTTTGTTCTTTCTTCTTTGGGAAACCACTTCCGAACTTTTTGGTTCCACTCGAAGATCCACCTTCTTTAGTCAGACGTCCGGTTCGGACTCCTTCTTCTAGACGCATCCCCATGTTTACCATTTCGGTGAAATCACTTGGAGCACTAGCAATCATGCGTTCATAATAAAACGGACTGAGAGTATTCAAGAAGATCTTTGTCATCTCTTTCTCTTTTAACGGTGGATTAATTTGAGCAGCAGTTTCTCTCCATCGTTGGGCATACTCTTTGAAAGCTTCATGATCTTTCTGAGCCATGGACCGAAGCTGATCTCTGTCCGGAGCCATATCCGAGTTATACTTGTATTGTCGGACAAAGGCCTCACCTAGGTCATTGAATGTTCGAATATTAGTGCTATCCAAGCCTGTGTACCACTTCAGTGCGGCACCAGTCAAACTGTCTTGAAAGTAATGGATAAGCAACTGATGATTATCTGCATAAGTAGACATCTTTCTGGCATACATCACGAGATGACTTTGTGGACAAGAACTACCTTTGTACTTCTCAAAGTCAGGGACCTTGAATTTAGCCGGTATTTGTACACTGGGAACCAAACATAGCTCCTGGGCATTCTTTCCAAACAAATCTTTTCCACGGATAGCTTTAACTTCCAACTGCATCTTGTTAAACTGCTCTTGGAGATCTCCCACAAGATTACGCTGATTTGTGCTATCACCTTGATCATGATAAATCTCATTGCCATCATAAGGAACAGTGTGAACCGTAGGGGTCGGAACTGTCATAGTGGGTTGAGAAAGTGCCATAGTGATTTGGGAAAAAGTTACCCCTGAATGTGGAATAAATGCTGAACCTTGTGCAGCAGGCGCTTCAGTTGTAGCTGTTTGAACCCCAGAGAAATTATGGCGGAAACCTGTACCAAAGCTGAAAGGCGGGCCCCAACCTTCTGGCATGGAGAAAGATGGAATGCTGAATGCAACTGTAGAGACTGGAGTAGTGACTTCAGATGTTACCGTTGCTTGACTGTTGGGTGGTGGCGGCTGATTCTGTGCGGCCATTAAAGAGTCAACCAGAGTAGTGAGACTTTCCAACTTTTCCTGAAGGGTGGTCACTGTACCACGAAGCTCAATATTCTCTTGTTCAGAGTGTTCCATTACTCTTCTTCTATTTGAACGAGTATTGTGTCTATGATCTGATTGCGAGCGCGGTCGAGAAACTTTGAGACGCGACAGCTTGACGATCTATTGGAGAAAGATCCAAAAGATGAGACTCTACACAACAGACTCGATATGCAGAATGATGTATGTAAAAAGAAATTTATGATTTTTCCAAACATTTTAAAGATTATTTCCTTGCAAACATTTGAACACAAACAATTCTTTTATTGAAATAATGGGAAATGTTACAACATTGGAGCGTAGCTCCTTACAGAATCAAATGATACATGAAAATCTAAACAAATCCTAAACATCTTCATCAGACGAAGAACCAAATGCATTGTGCAGCTTGAGCTTCATGATTTCTTTCCCATAGTAAGCTTTCAACTCGGCCTTTTCAGCTCTCAGCTTGTCAACCACATTCTTCCAATTGTCAGGAGTTGGAGCGTTGCTTGTTGAGCCTTCAAGCTTTTTCTTGCTTTCTTTGATGTATCTTCTGATTGCGGCATCTTTCCGACGGATCTTCTCATCTTTGTTCATGAGCCATCCATCCTGATAATAGAGAGTTTCTTCATGTTCTTTCACTTGTTTCTTCAACTTTCTGTTTTCCACATCAGTTTTTCGAAATTTTTCTTTCCAAGCGTCTTTTTCTATCCTCATCTTGGTCAAAGTGTCCTGGTATTCCTCCATAGCAGGAATGTTGGGTCGTTGAGGTACCACAGGGAACATGGGTTTTTCATAATCATAAGGCATTTGAAACTCCCTTGCTCTTTTCTTCACCCAACAGGTATAGGCGTTCGTAGCAATACAGTTCTTTATCTCACCTTTTTCTTTCCATCGGATGTCGTACCAGGCTTTCACCATTTTTGTCTTCAACCCTTGAGGATCATTTCCTTCCTGATAGAAGTAGCTTTCCACTGTAGGGCCAATGGGTTTAGTTGAATTTGCATACCCGAGTTGTCGTCGGGCTAGGACCGGATTGTAGTTAATTCCTCCTTGTGTACCAATGAGGGGTACGTTGGCGAATTCTCCACAACTTTCAATGGTTTCTGTACCGCAGCGAGCCAAGGTATACCACTGAATATCATTATTAGTAAGAGACATAAGTCTTTGAGACCAACGTAAACCTTCCCGGTTTTCCGTGAAAATGGGAGACTTAGGTAAGTGTGAAACAATCCATTTAAACAACAGAGGTGCACAACATACAATAATTCCACCACCTTGGTGATTCCTATGATGGACAGAGAAATACATGTCACCAAGCAGAGTCGGAACGGGATTTCCATTCAAAAAGACCTTTATAGCATTGATATCAACAAAGTCGTCGATATTGGGAAACAGAACCAACCCATAGATGAGCAAGGCTAGTACAGCTTCAAAAGCTATCATGCTACCAGTCTCGATGAAATCAAAGGCTCTCTTTATTAGAAACTGTGAAGGCAAACCTGGAAGGTTTCCTTTGGTAATCCAATTACTCTCTATTTCAGATTTCTTCAAGTGGGTACCTGTTGCAATGACTGGTGACTTAGGAATGGCTTCCAAACCATTGAAAGGTATTTTGTCAGACACAGGAATACCCAAAAGATTGGCATATTCTTCCAAGGTTGGTACCAACTGATAGTCTGGAAAGGTAAAACACCGGTAGACGGGATCATAAAACTGAACCAGAGTTTTGAGAAGTCCTTCATCAACATGAGTGTTCAAGATAGGCAAAAGCTTTCCATGGCTTTTCCTAAAATCAGAAGGATCTTGTACAAAAGACGCTAACTCTTTTAGTCTTTCCACATTAGGCTCTTTGAAACCGTACCTCTTGGTATGCCTTTTTACCCACTCCATAACCTAATCCTATAATGTTTGCAAAGAAAATTCTCTAATTGTTTGGAAAAAAATCATGTTTTTATGGAAAAAGATTTTTTTTTATTTTTTATGGATGTATGAATGCATGGATGCATGGATGCCACATATTCAAACATGGTAAAGCAAGCATGGTAACGCAAACATGGTACTGTAAACATGGCAACACAAACATGGTAATACAAACATGGTACACACAGGTTCAAAGGTCCAGCGTCACGAGCATGAGGTCAGAGAACCAAATATGGGATAGTTCTAGTTAATCACCTGCAAAACATGTTCTACTGATACGTCAGAGTCTACATTTTTCTTTCGGATATTACCGGCTTTCCACAATTAAACTCATGAGCCAGCAATATTCTCAAGAAAAACTCGTCTGAGTGTGGTTCTCCGCATGACAACTAATCCAAGTCTTCACCTGAATAGTTTCTGCACCACAACCTAATAAGGCCAGGATGGGTTGGGGTTCTACAGCCAACTCAGCTTCTACAGTTCAATGAAAGCAACAATGTCTTCGCAATTAACTAGCTAAACATATATTACAAACAAGGAACCTCCACTGAGCGGAAGGATTCTCACGTGCGCCTGCACATGACTATACCCTCCACCTAATTTCTTATGTGTACTTAATCCGGGTTAGGATTTGTCCATAATGTATCACTTGTAACAGAACCACAGATGTAACAGAACCAAAGAACCAAACAAGAACAAAATAAAAACAAAATAAATGGAAATAACCCTTTCTTTGGAAACAATAAAAAGATGGTTTCCCCAGTGAAGTCGCCATTTTTCTGTCGCGGGGAAAAATCGTTGTTTTTGCTGAATGAGACACCTGATGCCTTCTTTGGGCTCGAGTGCTCAAAAAATGATTTTTCTTTTGTACGGACCAAACTTTTTATTGTTTCCAAAAGAGGAAAAGGAAAAAAGCTGCAATAACCTTAAAAGTGGGGAGAGATCTTGGGTAAGAGGGTTGGTTATACGAAGGGAAGGTATTAGCACCCAACGTATCTATAGTACTCTATAGGTTTCTTTGTTTTGTTTATTCCATTCTTGTTATGGTGGAGGTTCTTGTGAGAAAGAGGTGGGACCTAAGGTGTTTGTTTGATTATGCTCGCAAAGATCATCGCGATCCTCTGCATACATATCCCCTAGAGGGAATCAGAGCATCTGTAGCTCGGGGTCTACGGGTGCTAAGGTTTGAATGGTTTTTTTTGTTTTGTTTTGCTCGCCAAGGATACGACCTTGTGCCTACGTATTCTCAAAGGGATGTTGAGAAAGTCAGAGCAATCGTAGTTCCCACTTATGCTAGTGGAAGCAAAGGAAAAGAGACAAATGTCATCTAAATGTTCGATGTATCTAATCTATACCATCACATACATCTGTTTGATTTTTGTTTGAAAAATCTTTTCATTATAAGCCCGGGGCCATGCCACTTAGGGTGCTTAGAATGATAAAGATGTTTTTGTTGTTTAACCAGCCTTGTGGCAAAAGTTTCAATGAAGTCAGCCTTGTGACAAAAACTTTGATTAATCAGCCAGCCTTGTGGCAAAAGTTTCAATGAAGTCAGCCTTGTGACAAAAACTTTGATTAATCATCCAGTACGGTGGTAAAACAGTTTGATTGATTAGCCAGCCTTGTGGCAAAAAAAAAAAGTTTGATTGATTGATTGTTTGTGATGATATAGATGAGATACTCCTATCATAGAGATGATAAATGTCTAATCTCCTAGGGTGTTTGATTTGGATATTGGGGATGCTTATAAGAAGCCCGTGGGTCCTTGTACGAAGCCCAAGAGGAGGCTATCCGAGGGTCCTTGCATTGTAAGCCCAAGAGGAGGCTATGGGAGGGACAATCCAGGGTCCTTGCATTGTAAGCCCAAGAGGAGGCTATGGGAGGGTCACTCGTTTGTACAAAGCCCAAGGGGAGGCATGGTATAGTTGGTTTGAGCTCTTAGAGCGATTTCACCGGGAAACCATACTCTATGTCCTAACCTAAACTAGGGGAGATTCTTTGCACGAAACCCAATAGGAGGCTATGGGGAACCTAGTGTTGTACTAAGTTGAACAAGTATATATAACACAATCACAAGTATGAACAAGTACGAACAAACACGAACAAGTACATGAACAAATATGAACAGTTATACATATATGACAAAGTGTGTGTATATAATGGAGTTTATGAAGGAAATATACCTGTAAGCATGATCCATTTGTATACACAGGGCTCGGGACTCACACTCGGGGAGAAGTCCACTTGAATTTATTCAAAGCTATGTAAACAGGTATTCACGAAAGGGCTTGGGACTTATACCTACATGGAGGCCCATGGTATATTTTTGGGAAGATTTAAAGAAAACCTTCATTTTTTGGTTTGTTATTCAAAGTTAAAAAAACAGATTGAGATATGTACAAAAGGCGTACAATGAAATACCTAATTTCATGTACTGGAATGGGTATGTACAAAAGGGCTTGGGACTTATACCTACGTGGAGGCCCGTGGTATATTTGAAAAGTTTTGAATAATTTGAAGTTTAACTGATTTGAAAATTGTTTGAAAAGATTTTATTTTGAAGAAGTTTTATTGTTTTGAAAACTGTACAAAAAGAAAAGATATGGGACTTACACTCTCTAATATTCGAGAGGCCCCACTTCGTTTTGAAAATCAATTGATCAATTAAAAAGATTTAATCAAAAAGAAGTGGTTTATCGTTTTGAAAAAGAATCACGATCGCTCGTCTTAAAACGATTTGAATTTGACAAAAGTCAACTTAATTAAGTTAAAACAAGTTTTAATGCTTAATTAAGACCTAAATGATTAGGGTTTGATCACAAAAAATATTTACAAGTGATTAGGTTAAAAATTAAATGAAAAACAATATTTAAAGTAATTAAAAACACTTAAAAATATATCATTTTAAACCTAATTAAAAACATATTAAATAAATCTTTTTTTTGTGATTTTTTTTTGATATTCATAAAATATATGTGTTAAATAAAGAGTGTACAAAAAATGAATGAAAAATGAATTAATTTGATGTGTTAATTAATTAATTGAAGTTGTAAAAGAAAATGAAAGAAAATAGTGTTAAAAAAGAGGGTTTGGTCTCACAAGGGTTTGAACCCACGACCTGGAGGTTACCAACCAAAACACTTGCCAACTGAGCTGCGCGCGCAGCTTGTAAATAACACGCTTCCATTTAATTATATTTTAAAACGAACCATTTGAATTTCTGAACAAAAAATGGCGCCAAAAACACATCCCTAACTTGATTTTGAATTTTCTGAAAACTGAGTTGTTTTGATCAATCAAAGGGTCTATCTCACTCGGTTTTTCACGAGGAACATGATGGTGTCCTCATAATTCATTTATTTTCACTCTAAGGGGGTCAATTTTGTGATGAACACGAAGAACCCTAAAACTGAAATTCAATGTGAAATCGTGTATGATCATGATATGATGCAATTGATTGAGGGTTATTATTCAATGATGGTGCAGAAACAAGATGGTAACTCAGTTTTTCATTTATGATGCATGTATGATAGAGTTTGAAGTTCATGAGCACTTACCTCAAAAACGACCAAGCTGGAGATTGAATTTTGCAAAGGAGGTGTTCCAGTTGTTGTTTTTTGATCTGGACAGCATCAATGGACCTTATGGAACATGTTTGAATGCTTGGAACAGTTTGAATTCACTTGAGCAAGGCCATGGAACCCGATCTGCAGAAGCTTCAAGTATGGATCGAGCTTGATGATTATGAGGTCACAGGTTGATGGTGAGTGTTTGGATAGTTCATATGAAGTATATGGATGGTGTTTGAAGTGTTAGTTTGGACAGAAATAGCCTGGAATTGATTTTGGCATGATAAGGCTTATTATGTGCATATATGGAAGTGAGGTGGTGATTTTGAGATTTGAGGTGTTTTGGGGTGTGTGAATGGATCAAACACATCCCATATGATGTTTGTGGCTTGTGAGAAGCATCACTTTGCTCAGAACTTGCAAGGTTTAGAGGTTGAGTTTTCTACCTCTTTGAAAACTATGAAACTTGTAATTCAAGAAAGAAAGAGAAAACCTATGCTTTGTGAGGTTTTGGTGTGAATTGAAGAGTGGAAATGACCTCTATTTATAGGCCAAGAGTTCTGAACTCAGAATTTTGCAACTTGCTTCAAGAAGTGATGATTTGGCATTTGGAGATAGAAAGGAATCTTACCATTTAATGCATATGGTTAAAGTAACTAAACCATGGTTATTTTGGCCAAGCTTCTTATCTCTTTCCATTCTGATCTCAAATCAGAAAATATCATTCAATCATTGCTTTGGTGTGTCATTGCTTGAATTATAGGCCATATAGTATTGAACTTAGTGAAAATGGCTTGTAATTTCATGCATAATGACCTCTAATTGCAAAATTCAAAACCATGGCTACACTCCATATTTTTTCATGCTCTTGGACATTTTGGAAAGCTCATGTTACACACTTCAAAACCCTAGTTGAAAGTTTCTTCAAGACCTTTAAGGAAATGGGTGAAAAAGATCCATGAACTTTGAAGAAAATGAAGTTTTAAGTGAAATTTTCAAAAAGTACCAACTTTGAAGCTCCATATCTCTTAAATGGTTGATCTTATGGAAAAAATTTATATGTGTCAAAGTTGTTTATTGGATCAAAATCTACAACTTTCATGTTGGAAGTTTTTTTCAGTTTGTAGGTGAAATTTTGAGAAATTCCCTTCCAAAGTTTGGAAAAAACCATGAAAAACACTTAGAAAATTTTCTAAGTATGGAAAGTCAAACTTTTGACTTTTTGATTCTTGATTGATTTTCTTGATTTTTCTTGATCAAATGACTTCATATATCATATATTGATGATTTTTAACTTCAAAAGTCATAGTTGACCAAAATTCCCCAGAAGTCAATGGTGATCTTGTACAGTTGACTTTTTCAGACGAATCGCGTTTCTGGAGATTTCAAATGAAACAGGCTATCCTCACCATATGAATGGTATGAATGGATCACATTGAAGCATTAGAGGATATTGAGCCATGTTTTGAGTTGTGGCACCATGTCCTGATTAAAAAGTCAGTGGTTTAGTGAATTAGGTCAAAAACCCTAATTGTCGACCTGATGAAATTGATGACTGTGGATCTTGAATTGAGACATAATTTTCATTGGATATTGTCATAGGGATTATTTGAAGATGATTGAAACCTTTGATTGACTTCCTGGGGATTTTTAGGGTTTCCCAAATGTGATCCCTGATTTTGGTCCCTGATAGTTCAAAACCCTAATCTGATGATTTGAAATTTCACTGTTGATCAATCCCTGTGTTGGAGATGTATTGAGTCAATAGATTAGGCCAAAATGATGCACTTGGGGTCTTGAGGTCATGTCCCAAGTCATTAGGTCAAATCCTGAGCAAAAGTCAGGAGTATGTTAACTTCAATCAAAACCCTAACTTGGTTGATTCAGAGCCTTTGAGCTTGTTGAAATGAATCTCTGAGGACCAAATGTTGATTGTTGATGAAGATAGTTCTTTTGAGATGGAGGGAGAACAAAACCCTAGTTGATTGTTACTTGTACTGATGAGTAATTTCTTGATTAAACCCTGCTGAGTCACAAGCAGCAAACACAAACTATGCAATTTGTTAGAGATGCAAATGATGCATATGCAAATGATATGAGGTGGTATCTTAGGTCAAAAATTGGGGTATGACACTCAGCAACAGCTTCTGACATAGAAGCATCTTCAAAATATTTTGGAGTAGGGATCTCAGAATCTTCATTCTCTAGAGCCTTAAGAATCTTAGCCAGATTCTTTGGAGGAATGGGAGCAGCAACTTCTGACGGGTAAACAACCTCAGGAATGACCATGGTTGGTGCTTCCTCAGAGGGATTCTCCCTTAGCCAGTTAAATAACCACTGGAAGTCTCCAGTCAGAATAGGATACTGAGGCTTCCATACAACCAAGTCAAGACAAGGTTCTTCTTCCAGCTCATCTAAAAATTTCTTCTCCTCAAGAGATCTCCAATCTCTGATAGGATGATAGTACCTACCATCATCAGCTTCCAACAGACAACCAGAAGAGCCAGATGCTTCAGCCACGCATCTCCTCTGGATGTTCATAGCATCAACCTGAAAATCCCTTCTAAAGATTCTCCATAATCTCCGAGTAGCAGCTTGATCTAGCTTGGAGTCATAAGCAGCTCTCAAGGATTCCATCCTCTTTCTGAACATAATATTGAACAAGGCAAAAGATGTATCAATGGAGGGTTCAGGAGGGTTAAAGGTGAAACGGTAGTCAGGGTACAGAAGGCAGTAGGGTTTGGATTTTCTTGAGAGTAAAGAATGGGTTAAAGAAGGTTGAGATTCTGTGGTGAAGGTAGATGAAGTTGGGTTATCAGAAGGTGTTAGGGGAATGGCATTTAGTGGTTTATGGTTAAGAATATGAGTAGAAGGAGGTGGTTGAAAAATGTTTGAAGATGGGGAAGAAGTTTGGGGTTCAGAAGATGGAGGCTTTTCTGAGAGGAATGAGCAGCTTTCAATGCACGGAAAGATTCCCTGATGCGCTTCTCTTGATATTCTTTGGTATTTACCTTGAGAGGATCATAGGGCAGCTTTGGCTTCTTAGCTGACTTGGATTCTGCTTCTGAAGCTTTTCTTTTTAAACTCTTTTCTTTCTTCTTATGTTCTTTCTTCTTCAACTCAGCCAGAGATGGAAGAATTCGGCCTCTGATCCACGCAGGATCAACAGAAGATTGAGCAATGACACATGTCTTCAAGTAGCGCTTAACAGACTTGTGTAGCTCTTCTTTGAACATTTGTGAGAAATCCTCAACAGGAGTTCTTCTGGTCAGAATATCTGGAAATATTCTTGGATCAGAAGTTACCTTCTCAATCAGAAGCATCCTTTGTAGATCAAAGGCATTCAGAACATGTCCTTGAATGGAAGTGAAGAACTTGGGCGTACCAACAGCTCTCAGAACATCCATCAAGTCACTCTCTACCAGAATATCTGAGATCATTCTAGCAAGAGGAATAATGTTCTTCTTGAAATCAGGAAACTTCTTGTGTTCTTCATCTCTAGATTCTTCAATTTTTGTCTTCAAATATTGAAATAGAATGTTAGAGAGATTAACCTTAGTGCCATTTCCAATGCAGAAGAGTGCATATTTCTGATCTTTATTCACATACGTAGCAGTAATGGATCTCTTTCTATGGTAAAGAGTTCCCAGAAGAATGTCAGCCCATACTCTGTAGAAAGGCTTCAACGAAGTAGTTTGATTTGGTGAAGCTCTGAAAGCAGACAATTCTCCATCAACTTTCTCCCAATCAACTCTACCAGGGAGAGCACAAGTGATTCCTTATGAATCATCAAGACCATATAGCTTTCTAATCATCTTCTCATAGACAGACTTTACCTTGCCCAGAGCAATTTCTCTCTTTCTGGTTGTTTCCTTCTGTTGTTCTTCCTTATTCACTTCTTCTTCTTGCTGATTCACAGCTTCTTGAATCACTTCTTCTTGAGCAACAACTTCCTTTTTCTTTTTATTTTTCTTCCTCTTCTTCTTTTCTACTTCCTTCTCATCTTCCGCTTTCTTTTCTTTCTCCGACTTCCTCTTCTTCTTCTTTTTCTCAGCAACTTCTTGTTCTACATTCTCATTTTCAACTAAAGCTTCTTGATTTTCTTCAACTACAGCTTCTTCCACAACAACATTTTCAACAACTTCTGCAGCAGCTTCTTCTTGATTATTTTTCTCTTTATTGATAGAGGGACGATCAAACTTACGCTTTGTCCTTCTTTCTTTCTAAGCAGCAACTTCTGGAGCAGCTTCTGAAACATCTTCTGAAGCTGCAGGCTTAGAAGTTGAGGCTTTCTGACTGCTTTTCTTGACAGCGTTCAGATACCTAACTTTAATATCTGGTTGTTCATTTAAGAAGAACGCTTCAAACTCAGCTAGCACGGGTCCTCTTCTGATTCTGATTCCAGGAATAGGTTGAGGTGCATGTGCAATAACTTGAATACGATTCATCTTTCTCAAGGTGTTAGCATTCAAGACACTGCCAGTGACAATAACAAGAACCTTGACAACTCCACCATTTTCCAGTCTTTCAACCATCTTGGTTTGAACCAGAAGATTGGTGATGATTCTTCCAAAAGGAATAATGTTTCCTTTCTTCGTTCTTTTCGAATCCCTAGAATCTCTTACAACATTCCACATATGATTGAAAATGATGTAAGGAGCATCAACCTTCTTCTGAGTGCCAATACAATACAGGATGTATTGTTGATCTTTGTTGACGAAGTTTGGAGAATGAGTTGCTTTCCTGTGATAGAAACAACCAAGCAGAATCTTTGTCCAGACTTTGTAGATGTTCCTCAAATCCTTAACATCCTTGGTCTTCGTCACATCTGGGTATAGTACAGCAAGAACATCTTCCCAGTTTTCTCTTTGAGAAAGTTCAAAGGCGCCAACAGGATCTTTCAAATCAAACAGTATTCTTAGAGTGTCTTCAGTGATTGCAAAGAACCTTCCATGAACAAAGGATACAATCGCCTTAGGAATGACGAAAGCATTAAGCCAGAATTCCTTGACCAAATCAGGATAGACTGGTCCACAGAATTCATGAAATAAAGGAGACCATCCTTGAAAGGCTATATTCTCCCTGAGATCAAATTGATGTTCTGCCAGATTATCAAAATCAACCATCAACTCGCAGATAACCTCTAAATCTCCTCGAGGAATAGTGCATGTGAGTGGAGGATAAAACAGTTCTTCTTCCTCTTGAAGGTGTTGTTGAGAAGGAGATGGAGAACCAGCAACGTTTGATGAAGAAGCAGCCATAGTTGCACAACTGAGATTTCTAGGGTTCTTTCTTTTAGGATAAGAAAATAGGGAAAAAAGGTTGCAGAAATGCATAAACAAGAGAGAGAAGATGAATGCGTAAAAGAATAAACGTTATGATGTGAGATGAATATATAGAGGCGGATTTGAAAAAGAATGCAACGAAATTATGAGAATGAACAGTTACATAATCAAATGAAATCAAGTGCATTTAATGAAGAATGATGTTAGGTGGGATAACGTGAAATTTGAAATGATTTGCACAGTTACCTAGGGCGGCGTTTCATCAGTTGCACTTATGCCTGTCCAAATAGAGTGAACACGTGTTCAACTTCTGGAGCAGTTGGTGAAAACTATTTTACTTTAACTTTTGATTCTGACAGAGTTAGAACTTCTCATCATCTCATTCTGATCAATAATCCAAGTTGATATTCTTCAGAAAAGCTCTTGTTCTGATAGGATCATCCTTCTTTCCAAGAATGACATCTTCTGAGTGAGCAAATGTGAGTCTAGAAGATCTTCTGACTGTTGGCTCTTCAGAAATTCTGAGATTCTCTAAAGATGCAGCAACTTGATCTTCTGATCCTTTGCTTCTGAGATCTCCAGCTTCTGAAACTTTGCTTCTTGGTTCTCCAGCTTCTGAGATTGAGATATCTATATCTACAAAATTCTCAAACTGATTTGGCTTTTCAAGACCAAGTTTATCATCAAATCTGATATTGATTGATTCTTCTACAACCAATGTTTCAGTATTGTATACTCTGTAGCCTTTAGAGGGTTCAGAATATCCAAGAAGGAAACACTTTTGTGCCTTAGAATCAAACTTACCAAGATGATCTTTAGTATTCAGAATGAAACAAACACATCCAAAAGGATGAAAATATGAAATGTTGGGCTTTCTGTTCTTCCACAATTCATAAGGAGTCTTATTAAGAATAGATCTTATAGAGATTCTATTATGAATATAACATGCAGTGTTTATTGCTTCTGCCCAGAAGTGCTTAGACATATTGGTTTCATTGATCATGGTTCTGGCCATTTCTTGTAGAGTCCTATTTTTTTCGTTCTACAACTCCATTTTGCTGTGGAGTTCTAGGGCAAGAGAAATCATGGGCAATACCATTTTCTTTGAAGAAATCCTCAAAGAATCTGTTCTCAAATTCGCCACCATGATCACTTCTGACCTTTATGATTTTGCACTCCTTCTCAGATTGAATCTGAGTGCAGAATTCAAAGAACACTGAATGAGACTCATCCTTGTGTTTTAAGAACTTTACCCATGTCCAGCGGCTATAATCATCTACGATGACTAATCCATATTTCTTCCCTCTGACAGATGCTGTTTTGACTGGGCCAAACCGATCAATGTGCAGAAGTTCTAGCGGCCTAGAGGAAGAGACAATATTATTAGATTTGAATGCAGGTTTGGAGAACTTGCCTTTCTGACATGCTTCGCAAAGAGCATCTGATTTATATTTCAGATTTGGGAGCCCTCTGACCAGATTTAGTTTGTTAATCTGAGAAATCTTTCTCAAACTAGCAAGGCCTAATCTTCTGTGCCAGACCCATTGCTCTTCGCTAACAGACATAAGACAAGTCACCTTCTGCTTCTTAAGATCAGAAAGATCAATCTTATAAATGTTGTTCTTTCTCTTGCCTGCAAATAGGATTGAGCCATCCTTCTGACTTACAGCCTTGCAAGACTTTTGATTGAAGATTATGTCATAACCATTGTCACTTAATTGACTTATGGACAATAAGTTATGCGCTAATCCTTCTACAAGAAGTACATTAGATATGGAAGGAGAGTTACCAGTACTTATGGTTCCAGAGCCAATAATCTTGCCCTTCTGATCTCCTCCAAACATTACTTCTCCAGCGGACTTAAGCACCAAGTCTTGGAACATAGACCTTCTTCCCGTCATGTGCCGCGAGCACCCAGAGCCCAGGTACCATGACATGCTTTGCTTTGTCTTCTTTGTTGCCAAGGATATCTGCAACATAAATTATCTTTTCCTTAGGTACCCACAACTTCTTGGGTCCTTTCTTGTTAGTTTTCCTCAAGTTCTGATTGAACTTGGGTTTAGCATAATAAACAACAGGAGGTACAACATGATATTCCTTAGGTTTAGCAGCATGATATTTTCTAGGTTGTGTCACATACTTCTTAGTGTGTGTAACATGAAAGCTTTTGGCATGTGAAGTGAGCCTAATATCATGTGAGTGGCCATACTTGAACTGATCATACAATGGCTTGTATGTGATTTTCATATCATCTACAGGTTCAAGTTTGTGTGGGGTATCACCCTCATAGCCAATGCCAACTCTCTTGTTTCCAGAAACAGCATATATCATAGAAGCAAGATGACTTCTGCCAATACTTCTAGATAAGAACTTTCTAAAGCTCAAGTCATATTCTTTCAGAATATGGTTCAGACTAGGAATGGACTTTTCTGAGTCAGAAGGAGATCCAATATCTTTGATAATTTTAAAACTTTTTCCTTCAGTTCATAATTTTCCACTTCCAGCTTCTTAGTTTCAGAATCAAATAGCTTTTTCAGCTTTTTGTATTTGATACTAAGATGAGCCTTGAGTTCCAGAAGTTCTGTTAAACTGGAAACTAACTGTTCTCTAGATAGTTCAGAAAATACCTCTTCAGAATTTGATTCTGATGTAGATTCTGATCCATCATCAACTGTGGCCATCAGTACAATGTTTGCCTGCTCGCCTTCAGAGTCTGATTCTGATTCTGATGAATCTGAATCATCCCATATTGCCATAAGACCTTTCTTCTTATGAAACTTCTTCTTGGGCTTCTCCTTCTGAAGTTTTGGACACTCACTCTTGTAGTGAACTGGCTCATTACACTAAAAGCAAGTGACCTTCTTCTTGTCATATCTTCTGCTTCCAAAATATTCTCCTTTTTCAAGCTTCTTAGAACTTTTGAAGTTCTTGAACTTCCTATGCTTGCTCTTCCAGAGTTGGTTTACCCTTCTGGAGATCATGGACAATTCATCTTCTTCTTCTGATTTTGATTCTTCAGAATCTTTTTCTTTATCCTGAAAAGCGTTAGTGCATTTTTTATAATTAGATTTTAATGCAATAGACTTACCTTTCTTCTGAGGTTCATTAGCATCCAGCTCTATTTCATGACTCCTCACGGCACTGATCAGCTCTTCCAAAGAGACTTCATTCAGATCCTTTGCTATCTTGAATGCAGTCACCATTGGGCCCCATCTTCTGGGCAAGCTTCTGATGATCTTCTTGACATGATCAGCTTTAGTATATCCCTTGTCAAGAACTCTTAATCCAGCAGTTAGCGTTTGAAATCTTGAGAACATCTTCTCAATGTTTTCATCATCCTCCATCTTGAAGGCTTCATATTTCTGGATCAAGGCAAGAGCTTTTGTCTCCTTGACTTGGGTATTTCCTTCATGAGTCATTTTCAATGATTCATATATGTCATAGGCAGTTTCCCTGTTAGATATCTTCTCATATTCAGCATGACAGATAGTATTCAGCAAAAGAGTCCTACACTTGTGATGATTTTTGAATTCTTTCTTTTGATCATCACTCATTTCTTGTCTTGTCAGCTTAACTCCTCTAGCTTTCACTGGATGTTTGTAACCATCCACCAGAAGATCCCATAAGTCACCATCTAAACGAAGAAAGTAACTTTCAAGTTTATGTTTCCAATATTCAAAGTTATCACCATCGAATACTGGTGGTCTAGTGTAACCATTGTTACCATTTCCATTGTGTTACTCAGCAGAACCAGATGTAGATGTAGGTGGTGGAGTTTCAACCATCTTGACTTAGCGTTTTTCTCTTCCTGAATCTTTTCTAAACACGGTTAAGTGCTTGCACCTTAGAACCGGCGCTCAGATGCCAATTGAAGGATAGAAAAACACTTAGAAAGGGGGGGGGGTTTTGAATAAGTATGACTTTAAAAACTCTTAAGATAAAAACAATTGCACAATGATTTTTATCCTGGTTCGTTGTTAACGAAACTACTCTAGTCCACCCCCTTAGAGTGATTTACCTCACCTGAGGATTTAATCCACTAATCAATCTTGATTACAATGGTTTTCCACTTAGATACCTTCTAAGTCTTCTAGAGTATTATGATCACACCTTGATCACTCTAGGAACACAATGCTTAGATACCCTCTAAGACTTCTAGAGAATCCGATCACAACTTGATCTTCTCTAGTTCTTTACAAATGAATGTAAAGAAATTCTTACTTGAGTTACAATGCTTCTTAATAAGCTATAATCACAACTGTGATTTTTCTCTTAAGTTTAAGCTTAATCTCACTAAGATATTACAACAGTAATGAAGTGAGGTTGAAGATGATGTTTTGAGAGCTTTTCACTTTGACAGCGTTTCTGTATGTTTGCGTAGAGTGTTGTTTTCAGCTTCTCATCAGAACTTCTATTTATAGGTGTTTTGAGAAGATGACCGTTGGGAGCATTTAATGCGTTGCGTGATCCGTACAGCATTGCATTTAATGTTTCACTCTTTTGTCAACTACCTCGAGCCTTGCTTTTCCTGATTTAACTGACTTTGCCTTTAATAGCTTCTAACGTTCCTTTTGTCAGTCAGCGTAGCCTTCCATCTTGTACTTGCTTCTGATCCGATCTTTGTAGATACAACGTTTGAATATATCAAAGTCAAACAGCTTGGTGCAGAGCATCTTCTTGTCTTCTGACTTTGAAGTACTTCAAGCGTGATACCATGAGAACTTCAGTGCTTCTGCTTCTGATCTCAAGTTCTTCTGATGCTTCAATAGACCATGTTCTGATTTTGCTTGACCATCTTCTGATGTCTTGCGAGAGCATGTTCTGATGTTGCATGCTGAACCTTCTAAGTCAGTGCTTCTTTCGCTGATTTTGTGCATACTCTTTATATATTTCCTGAAATGGAAATTGCATAGGATTAGAGTACCACATTGTCTTAAGCAAAATTCATATACATTGTTATCATCAAAACTAAGAATATTGATCCGAACAATTCTTGTTCTAACAATAACATCCTGTTGTGTGGGTTTAGGAGCCACTGGAGCAGGCAAATAGAGAGGTTTTGTAATAGCTTTGAGATATTCATTGTACTTTCTTTCAACTTCATAAGAACATAAGGCTTGCATGAGTCTAGAGTTGACATTGATCCACTCTTTGAAACTGTCTGAGATTTTATCTATTTCTTCTGTCTTCCTGCTTGTCATAGATCTTTTAAAGTTAAATCTTAAGGAATCACAAACATAGATTCTAAATTGGTGCATTTTTGTATTCAAGGGAACGGCTTGTTGATGGATCTGGCAAAATTAGCCAATGGTTTCACAGAGTAAGGAGATGGCTCCCTATCAAGTAAAACAATAATTTTCAGACTATCTTCTTCAAACATAGATTCTTCAGGAGTAATTTGATTTTTGGAGAAGTGATGTTCATATTGAGACGCTGGAGAAGAGGAATCGTGGATAGGTGTAATGGAAAATTTATCGACAGCTGGGAAGATATTGTCAGATGGAGATATTAGAGCGGTAGTTGTTCTTGTAGTGGTGATGACGGTAGAATCAAAATGGATGATGGTGGATGATTGAGGAAGAGAGATGGATATTTGAGGAGACGAAGGAATGATGAAGATGTTGGGTGAGGAAAGTTCTTTAGGATTTTTCAAAGTGGGAGCTAAAATTGTTTCAAATGATGAAGTAGATATATGAGAAGGTGATGGAGTAGAAAATATGGATGGATAGGCGGTTAAGATAGATGAGACATCAGAAGCAAAGTTCTATGAGGAAATAATCTTGATGGGGCATTCAAGAGATGTTTTAGATTTAGAAAAGGCAGCAACCACAAATGTTCTAGCAGCCTTGGAGGGTCTAGAATCATTAGACTCTTCATAAATTACTAGTTGTCTTTTAGCCCTACTATCCTTTCTAATCTTTGCAGGAGTTCCTTATTTTTTAGGAAATATGGAGGTTTTTTTCTTCTTCTTGGAGGGAGATGCAGCACGTCGTGGTTTGGGATTGATTATTGAGGTTATGTCAAGAAGAAACTCAGGGAAATCTTCAACAAGAATTATTTGATCCATGATCGCAGAAGCATCAGGTTCTGTTGGTTGCACAAATATCTTTTGAATAATCCTAAGATTTCTCACAGTTCTTGCATTCAAAGGGGATCCGACTGTTACATTCACATTTTGTAGACTGAGACAATAATATAACTTGTTTTCCATGAGAATATCAAATATGAGCCTTTCGAAAGGAATGTGTTTCTTCTTCTTTGATCCTTCATCTTTAGAATCAATGATAGTGTTCTCCAAATGGTTAAATAAAACCGTTGGAAGGTTTATCTTTTTGTTGGTGGCGATAGCATGCAGGAGATGCTTTTGGTCTGTATTGATGTAGTCCACTGAGTTCGTGGCACAACAATAAGCTATGCTTTCCAAAAATATTTTGAACCAAGCCCTAAGTTTATCATGAAGGAATTTACCTTCTGATCCTCGAAACCTTCTTTGAAGATAATCTCCAATTTTGCAGGATTCTTAAAACTATCAGTAGTCATATTAATAGGTTTAAAGCCAGTTCCCTCATGACAGTATAACTTGGCAATGTATTCTTCAGTGATGAAGATCTTCTTCCTAAATACACTTGATCAGACATGTCCACTAACAGATACATATGCATGCATCCAAAAATCCTTAACCAGATCAGTAAAAACTTATTCAATCAGACGATCAAAGTAGATTGACCATCCTTGAAACGTAACAACATCGAGGCGATCACAACCATTTGCAGCAAGGTTTCTGAAATTTACTAGGGCTTATTAGAGAATAATTATTCTTTTCCTGATTCTGAGCCTGCTTTGCCTTCTGAAGGAATTTCTCTATCAAAAGTCCCTATACGAGCCATTAGCGCCACATTAGCCTGATCTTCTTGTGACTCATTTTCTGAAGAGTCATAATCCTCCTATGTTGCCATCAGCTCCTTCTTCTTACTTTTGAGAGCTTTCTTCTTGGGCTTGTCCTTTTGAAGTTCAGAACAATCGTACATGAGGTGTCTTGGCTCCTTGCATTCATAACAAATGACCTCTCTGCCACTAGACTTCATTTGGCAACAAGTAGACTCGAAGCGACCATTATTCCTTCTAGTACCTCTGAACTTGTTGCCCTGGTTTCTCTTCCATAGAAGGTTAACCCTTCTGGACAACAGAGACAATTCATATTCGATTCCATCTGAATCTTCTTCTGAATCCTCAATCTCTTCGGCTTGAAGAGCTTTGGATTTCTTAGAATTTTTGACACATTTAAGAGTAACAAAATTTCCTTTCTTCTGAGGTTTATCTTGTTCTAGCTCAATCTCATGACTTCTTAGAAACTCACCAGTTCCTCTAGAGAAGTGTTGTTCAAATCATTTGCAAGCTTGAGTGCAGTTACCATATGTCTCCATTTAGATGGCAAGATTCTGATAGTTTTCTTAACCTGATTTGACGTTGAATAACCTTTGTTCATAACTCTCACTCCCGTAACTAAAGTTTTAAACCTTGAGAACATCATCTCAATTGTTTCGTTATCTTCCATATTGAAGGCTTCGTGCTTCTGAATTAAGGCCAACGCCTTGGTTTTCTTAACTTAATCATTCCCTTTATGAGTCATTCTGAGAGAATCAAATATAGAATTAGCTGAGTCTCTAATTGCTATCTTCTCATACTCAGCTTAAGAAATAGCATTTAGCAATATGGTTCTTGCTTTGTGATGATTCTTATAATTCTTCTTTTGTTGATCAGTCATAGATTTTCCTTCAAGTTGATTTCCATTTCTATCTGTGGGATGTTCGTAGCCATCTACTACCATATCCCAAAGATCAAAGTCAAGACCTAGAAAGAAACTTTCTAGTTTATCTTTCCAAAACTCCAGTCCACCCCCCAAGGTAATTTTTCCTTCTCAATAAGGACTTAATCCACTATAACCAAACTGATAAACAACCATATTGACCGCAACCAATGTCTTTTTGAGACTCCTGACTAGCACCTAATCTCTCAAGGAAACAACCACAATAAGATTATAATCAACCTTCCTGACAATCCCAACAATTTCAGGTGATCCTTATTGTGAAACCACTACGACCGCAACCACAGTCTTCTTGAGGCTTCTAACTAGCACCGAGTCCCCCAAGGAAACAATTAACCAAGTTGAATACAAGTGTGTATTACAAATATGCTTCTAATAAGCAAATTACTCAATGTTTAAGTATAACAACACAAGAGTGTTGATAAGCAAGATACAAACAAAAGCTCCTTGCTAAAATACAAAACTATACAAAGATTTCTCTAATAGAGTCTGTGCAGCGCTTTAGTTTAGTTTTGTATAATTGAATCGTTGATTTCAAATTCTTCCAATGGCTTCCTTTATAGGGAAGGATAGATCTGTTGGAGGGTAGAATATGTTAGAACAAGATTTGTTCTGATCAATATTCTTAGTTTTGATGATAACAATGTATATGAATTTTGTATGAGATAATGTGGTACTCTAATCCTATGCAATTTCCATTTCAGGAATCACATAAAGAGTATGCACAAAATCAGCGCAAGAAGCACTGACTCAGAAGGTTCAGCATGCAACATCAGAACATGGTCTGTCAAGACATCAGAAGATGGTCAAGCAGAATCAGAACATGGTCTATGGAAGCATCAGAAGGACTTGAGATCAGAAGCAGAAGCGCTGAAGTTCTCATGGTATCACGCTAAGAAGCACTTCAAGGTCAGCAGACAAGAAGATGCTCTGCACCAAGCTGTTTGACTCTGATGATATTCAAACGTTGTTTACACAAACATCAGATCAGAAGCAAGTACAAGATGGCAGGCTACGCTGACTGACAAAAGGAACGTTAGTAGCTATTAAAGGCAACGTTAGTAGACACAGCGAAAGCAAGGCTCGAGGTAGTTGACAAAAGAGTGAAACATTAAATGCAATGCTGTACGGAATACGCAAAGCATTAAATGCTCCCAATGGTCATCTTCTCAAACGCCTATAAATAGAAGTTCTGATGAGAAGCTGAGAACAACACTTGCGCAAATATACAGAAACGCTGTCAAATTCAAAAAGCTCTCAAACTTCATCTTCAACCTCACTACATTGCTGTTGTAATATATTAGTGAGATTAAGCTTAAACTTAAGAGAAAATCACAGTTGTGATAATAGCTTTTTAAGAAGCATTGTAACTCTTAAAAGAATTTGTTTACATTAATTTGTAAGAACTAGAGTGATCAGGTTGTTGATCAGAATACTCTAGAAAGTCTTAGAGGGTATCTAAGCAGTTTGTTCCTAGAGTGATCAGGTTGTGATCAGTATACTCTAGAAGACTTAGAAGTTGTCTAAGTGGAAAACCATTATAATCTTGTGTGATTAGTGGATTAAATCCTCAGGTGAGGTAAATCACTCCAAGGGGTGGACTGGAGTAGTTTAGTTAATAACGAACCAGGATAAAAATCATTGTGCAAATAGTTTTTATCTTACAAGTTTTAAAGCTACACTTATTCAAACCCCCCCTTTCTAAGTGTTTTTCTATCCTTCAGAATAGGAAATGCAAAGTGCATCTATAAAGTCCCCAACGGTCATGGTGGGAATGGTAGATAACAAGTACATGTTGGACTTTTATGCTCACCATCACACGTAAGCCGTCCTTGATCTTCTAAGTCTTCAGAGGCTTCTGATTGAATGTTGATTGAAACATGTTGTAGATGATCAGAACTCTTGTCTTCAAAATCTAAGTCTTTGAGTCTTCAGAACCTGTTCAGTAGAACCTTGCCATAAGAGTCTTCAACATTTGGTCTTCAGAAGTGATGTCTTCATATCTTCAGAACTCGTTCAGCAGAATCTCGTCTTCAGCATCTTCAAAAGATGAGACACAAAAGTAAAGCTTTATAAGGCCTCCGAAGCTTCCTTACAGAGTCACGATCAGAAGATATTGTACTAACATTCCTTGGAATTGTTGCAGAAGTAGCATTTCAGAATCTTGACTTCCATTGTAACACAACATTAGTATTCTTCCAGAGTGTTTTATTCAGAACCTGATGACGTCACACGCCTTCTTACCATAGTTAGAACCTGCAAGGAAACAACCACACACTAGAAAGAAAATCATTGGTGTATTCAATTGTTCCTTAAGATAACATGTAAAGTTATCATTAAAAACTAAGGCCAGATGCAGAACCAATCCCGTTCTTACAGGTCTTCCATCCAAACACAAAACAAAGCTTTGAGCGGCTAGTCTCTAAGCTAAACTGATATTTTATATGGACTTATCTCGAACCAATAAGGATTTTTAACTGGATATCCTCCGAACCAAACATGGGTTTTACACGGGCTGACCACAAACCAAATTGATATTTTACACCAAGATGATCTTGAACCAAGTAGAGCTTTTACACCGGGTTATGATTAAGAACTAATAAGAATATTTTCCAGTAGTTATCTTCAAAAACCCAAAAAGAGAGATTTTCCTTAAGTGACTTAGCTCATGAATCAAACAGAGACTTAATACTAAATCTCCCGACCTACGCTTTTAACGGGTTTAGTTTCAAACCTAAACAAACACTTTCTAAGAAAGAGATATTCACTTAAGAGGAGAAATAACTATGTATGAACTTACAATATTACCCTTTCTAGAACAATTTCCTCACTTAAACACAAGAACCTTCCTCAAAGCGTCATATCTAAATTTATGTGAGAGAAAGAGAAAATGTTTTAGAGAGAGTGAGGAAGATGGGAAATCTCATGTTTCTGGATGTAAAATAGTTAAGCGAGAGGTGTTAGGTCTGTGATTTTATAATTGACAACAATTTTGGTAAAAAATGTTTCATTTAGAAAAACATGTATCACAGCTAGATGTTGAGCAACATGTCATGACATCTTGACCAACTGGTACAACAGTGTATGTTGTTACTTTCTTGACATATTTGATTTGATTTTGTGAGATTCTCTATGGATATATCTCACTTTTTGCGCAGGTAAAGAAGTTTTTATTTAGAAAAATTGATTTCATCTCCAATTGTGCATAAGTTTCTAAAATTGGATGTTGAGACAATTTAGAAAACATGTGATGTTTTATTCCAAGATTCAAGGTCTGCAGAATTGGTGCAACCCTCAGCTTATGGATCAACAACCATTTGGGTGAATATTTTGAAGCTCATGGACAATTGAGGAGTATTTAAAGAAATACCTAAACCTAATATCCTTAAGAACTTTAACAAAAATAAGGGGAAGCTTGTTTTTCTAGAGTCTTAGGGTCTGATGGTTCTTCAAGGGTGTTTTGTTTGCGTATGTCACTAATGTATCTTTTGATGCATTGAAGTTGACTGGTTGTTCATTGTTCATTGTCAATCACTCATGATCTTTTAAGCAAAGAGTTGATTGTGTGTAATTAGAAGTGTGTTCTTCTATTTGGTTTCTTTGGTTTTATCATTAAGGTGATTTGTGTTTTGGTGTTGGGATATCAGTCTTGACATCTATTTGACAGTTCCAGAATTACAAGAGGTTTCTATTTATAGGCCAAAGGTTGGTATAAGAAAGGAAACCATCCATGGGCAAAATTAATTGTCCAATTGATTGGGTCTTTATTCCAAACAATTGGATTACCTAAATAATCGAATAATTTTACTCATTTTGGAAATATTTGTTAGAGAGATGTTACCCTTCATTAAGACACTGTCACAATCGCTTATGGACTCAATTTTCTCTTATCTAATCAATTAGGAATATACTCCAATCGATTAGACAATTCAAAATTTGTGTCTTGATAATTCTAATAGTTTCTAATTCATCTGGCCAGGCTCCAAAATATTTGTAGATTATTTTATTTGAGAAATAGAGGCTTTTAAAAATGGTTTTAGACTTTTAGTAGGTGTGTGATCTGGACATAATAATTTACGGAAACGCTCTTGTGTTTTTACAAAACACCGATCACTCAGACTCGATCAAACAAGCTTTCACATTTCATCTCTTCCACACTCTGAAGTTTCAAGACTTTGTCGAATACATCAATCATATAATCAATTTCTTGAGTCTTTTTGGATATGAGGCTTGAGATACCTTTAAAATTGATGCCATTATTAGAGTATATTAATGGTGATCATTAAACCCTAACTCTTTGGCTTTATTCGAAGAAAGAGCTTGAACAAACTATCTTGTGCATCTTTGACCACTTGAAATACTTATTTGTCTTTATGATTAAAGTTAGGTTACATCTTCATGAGTTGACATTAAAGTACCATCAAAGTTAGGTTGCATTTTCACAAGTTGTCATCATTAAAACCATGATAGGTTTAGGTAAGCCTAACTTTGATCACTTCTTGATTAAACTTGCAAGCACATAGTTCCATATTTTCCCCTTTTTTTATAATGATAATGCATATCTTTAGGAAGTGGTAAATAAATAATAGGTAGATAAGAATAGAGTGTTTAAACTCCCCCTAAAATAAGTAGAGAGTATTATATTATACTCCCTCTGAGAGTATACAACTCCCTCTTTGTCATAATAAAGAAGGCGGGTAAAAGATGCAAGGCAAAAATTTAAATATGCAAGTACATAGTCACATAATCATTTAGAAATGCAAAATCACACACTCAATTGATTCAAATTATATTGGAACTTAAAATACATAAAGCAAGGAAAGTTTAGGAATTGCGGCAATGCAAAAATGGAAAAGCAAAACACACGTACAAACTAAAACACATATGTGAAACTAATCATTGTCATAAGTATCATTATTTCTTGAGATGCTCTTCTTAATCTCTGCAACCATTTTAACAATTAAATATATTTTGAATTTAATATGTTTTTAATTCTTATAAATATTTTAAATTTTATTTTTAGTCTCTACTAAAAGATAGTATATTTTGATCCTATAAATTTTTTATGCATACAGTTTTAGTCTGTGCTATTTTCTAAAATTTTAAAAATTGTTTAATTATTTTTTAATTTATTTAATTTTTTTATATAAATTTAAAATCCTGTAAAATATTTATTTATTAATTTTTTTTTTAAATGAGAAGAATTAATATGAATTATTTAAATAATAATAATGAAAATTTCAAATTAAAAAATTAAATTTTGAATTTTTTTTCAAGAAATTTGTTATGACCTTCTAAAAATGTCTGTAAAATATTTATTTAAAAAACACATTGGTTTAACAGCAGAGACTATAACTACGTACATAATAATTTTGTAGGAATTAAAATATGTCATTTTTTAATAGGGATAATAACAAAATTTGATAATTTTATAGAGACAAAAAAACATATTTATCTCATATATTTCTATTTGTTATAATAATAAGTAATTATTATTATTACTATTTTGAAATATATTATGAATAGTGAATATCTTTTATCTACAAAGTTGTCAACTTAGCATAGTAACTTGAACTATTACATCTACAATCACACACCCTCTTTTATCTATAAATAGCATACTATGAGTCATGTAAAATGCAATATTTATCCAATTGAAATAAGTTACTACCACACTCTCTTCTACATCTCTACTTCTATAGTTTGATCCTAAAATTTAGGTTTTCTTAACACGTTATCAGCACGATCGTTTCTATCAGAAGTTTCCAATACACTAGGTATATATTATATAATTACCTCTTTAATATTATTACTATTTTCATATGCCCCGGTTATAGAAAATTGGCAACCAATCAAGTAATTTATAACTAGAGTGACTATTATCATTATCGTTATTACTTTACTCCTTGTTATAGAAAACTAGCAACTTGTCAAGTGCTCTTTAATAAGTCTGACTATTTTTATTATAAACTTTGTGTGGAGGTATAAAACCCCATATACAATTAATAACATTTATATTTATGCTGTTACTAACTTTTATATTCAGTGGAGGTTTAAAAACCACCATATGCTGTTACTAACTTTTATATTTAGTGGAGGTTTAAAAACCACCATATGCTGTTACTAACTTTTATATTAAGTGAAGGTTTAAAAACCACCATATGCTGTTACTAACCTTTATATTTTAGTGGAGGTTTATAACCCCATTTGTAGTTACTAACTTTTATATTCAATGGAAGTCTGAGACTCCTGATGCAAATATTCTTTTATATTCAGTGGAGGTCTAAAAACCCCATATGCATATTCTAATTTTTTTTCATACGTGTTCATTTACCTTATATGTTATAGATTATAATTAACTCTAACACTTATAACTACTAGATGATATTTAATACACTTAAAATTTGGCCAAATATTTTTTATCACACTTAACTTTTCCTTTACCTTATATGTTAGATTATAATTTTTTTCATACGTGTTCATTTACCTTATATGTTAGATTATAATTAACTCTAACACTTATAACAACCGATTTTTCAAAATTACCTATATAAATACTTCTACTTCTTTCATAACTTTCACACCATTCTCAAACTATCTATCCATATTTTTCAAATGGTTAAATTTCTTATTTTCTTCATCACTCTACTTGTAATTATGTTGTTTGCTGTCAGTATTATCAAGCGTGAAGAATTAGGTAATGATTTTGTAGCTTTAATCATGATCTTAGTTTGGTTTGTTAGTAGAGGTTTTTGAATAATATGTAGTCATGAATTTTGTAACTGAATAAATTGATATTTATTTAGTTTTAAATATTGATTATGTTCATCTGAATTATAGATATAATCATGTCAAATCTTAAGCATCAATTCAAAATTCTAAGCATAATTGGGGACAACTTCATAACTTGGAACAACAATCTAATAGAGTATCTTACATGTGAGGGACTTAATAAAATTCTTGAAGGAGAGAATTCTGGAGAATCGACATACGACCCAAATGTAATGGAAAAGAGAAAGTCAAAAGTAAACAGAATAATCAAGCATCATGTTGATGATGGATTGCAAATAGAATATTCAAATGCTAAAGATCCCAAGATTTTATGGGACAAAATTAAAGCAAGATTTGGACATCAGAAGAAAGTCATGTTACCCTCATTAATGGAGAAGTGAAAGAAGTTAAGTTCCAAGATTATAAAACTATCATTGCATATAATTCTGCTATGCACCAGATTATATCACAGCTAGAATTTTGTGGCAAAATTATAACTGAAAGAGAAAAGTTGGAAAAAAAATTCGACTTTCCATGCATCTCAGGTATTATTGCAACAACAATATAGAATGAGGGAATACACTAAGTATTCTGATTTAGTTGCAGCCCTTCTAGTGGCAGAACAAAATAACGAGCTCCTTATAAAAAACCACCAGGCACGACCCAAAGGAACAATGCCATATCCTGAAACTAATGCCACGACCTTTAATCGTGGGCATGGTGGCTTTAATCGTCTTAAGAGACGTGGTGGTCATGTTCGTTTTGATAGTACAAATGGTCATGCTCGTTTTGATGGTCACAATCAAGAAGGATATCATGGTCGAAACCTTTTCCACGGTCGAAACCATTTTCGTGGTAGAGGACGTGGACGAGGTCATATGAATAGTTATAGATCCCCCATATATGACCAAAATAATTGGAATCACAAAGGAAAGGGTAAGTATATTCAAGAAGGTCCCTCAAGGAATTATGAGGATATATGCTACAAATGCGGAAAGAAAGGCTACTGGTCTAAGGTGTGTAGAACACCAGAACATTTGTGTAAAAGACAAATGGCATATGTTGAAGAAAAGGGAAAAGAAGTGAATTTTAATGAGATTGAACGCAAAAATGATAATACCTATTTTGAAACTGCTGATTTTGTTGGAGGTGAAACATATTAAGTAACTATTTAAAATATTTATTTGAATAATGTTGTGTGTGCTTGTTTTTATATTTGAAATATGTATCTATTTAACAATTTGTATGTTAAGGTGTATCTTTTTTTATGAAATAATAATGTTAAATATGTTGTTAATTTACTATATTTAATCTTATTTTTATTTTTAAGAAGGTTAGATATGGAACATGTCAAAGACATTTGCGTTCCGGACAGTGGAACTACACACACAATCCTCAAAAGTAAGAAATATTTTACTGAAATAAATCTCACTAAAGGTATAATAAATACAATCTCAAGTCCTGTAGATTTAATTGAAGGAACAGGTAATGCTATGTTCGTATTACCAAATGGGACAAAATTTGTCATTAATAATGCTTTATACTCTCCAAAGTCAAAGAGAAATTTGTTGAGTTTTAATGACATATATCGTCAAGGATATGATACTGAAACTGCAACTGAAGGTAATATGAAATACATTAATATTACTTCTAATGTTTTGGGAAAGAAGAAAATTTTAGAAAAACTACCAAAATTGCCTTCTGGATTATATTACACATATATACATGAAATTGAATGCAATTTAGTAGTAAAAGAAGATCCCAAAATTGTGATTCTATGGCATGACCGTTTAGGTCACCCTGGTTCATCAATGACGTGTAAAATAGTTGAAAGTAAAAAGTTTAAAACTTACACAAGAAGATAGACCATGTGAAGCTTGCTCTCTTGGCAAACTAATAACAAAACATTCACCGGGCAAGATTCAGACAAAATCACCTGCATTTCTTGAAAGAATTCAAGGAGACATATATGGACCTATCCATCCACCGTCAAGACCATTCTGGTATTTTATGGTATAGATTGATGCATCTAGTAGATGGTCATATGTATGCTTACTATCAAGTCGTGATATGGCATTTGCAAAATTTCTTGCACAAATAATTAAATTTAGAGTTCAATTTCTTGATTATACTATAAAGAAAATTAGACTTGACAATGCTGGTGAATTTACATCTGAATCATTCAATAATTATTGCATGTCAATTGGTATTACTGTTGAACATCCCGTTCCTCATGTACATACACAAAATGTTTTAGCCGAGTCATTAATCAAACGTCTTGAATATATTGCTAGACCATTAATAATAAGAACTAAACTACCAATTACTGTTTGGGGTCATGCAATTTTACATACTGCAGCACTTATCCATCTAAGGCCAAGTGTTGATCATAAACATACCCCTTATCAATTTGCAATTAGTAAGGAACCAAATATTTCTCATTTAAAGATATTTGGTTGTGCAGTATATGCCCCAATATCACCACCACAAAGAACAAAGATGGGACCTCAAAGGAGGTTAGGTATATATGTGGGATATAAATCACCATCTATTATTAGATATCTTGAACCTTTAACAGGTGATGTTTTCAAGCAAGATTGACCAATTTTCATTTTGACGAAACAATATTTCCAACTTTAGGGGGAGAGGATAAAAAACTAGAAAATGACATAACATGGTATGTACCTCATTTATTACATTTGGACCCATATAATAGATCGTTGTAAGAAAATGTAAAGAAAATAATCCACTTACAAGATTTAGCAAACCAATTGCCAAATTCATTTACTGATTTGAAAAGAGTAACAAAGTCACATGTACCACCTATAAATGTCCCAGCTAGGATTGAGATTTCAAATCAAAATAATGTAGCAAGTACATCTAAGGCACACTTGAAGCGTGGCCGACCTATGGGATCCAAAGACAAAAATCCTCAAAAAAGAAAGGGAATAGAAAATGTGAATTTGATTGAAAGTGATCTTGAAAAGACACTAGATAATGATAAATCCAAAATTGAAAAGAGTGCTCTAGAAGAAGCACAAGATGATGAAAATGAGATCATTGATAATGAATATGAAAAATAAGAATGATATTGAGATTTCAATTAATTATATTGATACAAAAATTTTGTGGAACCGAAAAAGTATGAATATAGATGAAGTATTTTCGTTCTCCATTTCATGTGAAATTATAAATGGAAATGATGATCCAGAGCCAAGAAGTATGAGTGAATGTCAAAATAGACATGACTGGAAAAATTGGAAGGATGCAATATATACTGAGTTAAATTCTCTTAAAAATCGAAAAAGTTTTTGGCCCTATTATAGCTATACCAAAAGATGTGAAATATGTCGGATACAAATACAAAGTTCGTCTCGTTGCACAAGGTTTTTACCAATGACCGTGAATTGGTTATGAGGTAACATATTCTCCTGTTATGGATGCTATTACTTTTTGTTATTTAATTGGTTTATCAGTATTTAACAATCTTGATATGTATCTTATGGATGTTGTTACTGCTTATTTATATGGATCACTTGATACTGATATATACATGAAAATCCCAGAAGGATTTAAAATGCCTGAGACATTTAAACCTAGAGAAATGTATGCAATTAAGTTACAATGATCATTGTATGGGTTAAAACAATTCGAGCGCATGTGGTACAATAGACTAAGTGAATATTTACTTAAAAAAGGCTACGAGAATAATCCTATTTGTCCTTGTGTTTTTATAAGAAAAACAATATCCGAATTTGTAATAATTGTTGTTTATGTTGATGATTTAAATATCATTGGGACTAATAAAGAAATCAAAGAAGCGAGAAATTATTTAAAGAAAGAATTTGAAATGAAAGATCTGGAAAAAAACCATATTCTGCCTTGGTTTACAAATTGAGTATACTAAAAATGTTATATTAGTACATCAATCAAATTATACAAAAAGAGTATTGAAAAGGTTCAACATGAACAAGGCAAATCCTTTGAGTAGTCTTGATGGGTAGAACACTTAATATTGAAAATGATCCTTTTAGGCCTAAAGAAAGTAATGAAGAGGACCTTGGCTCAGAAGTGCCATACCTTAGTGTCATTGGAGCACTCATGTACCTTGTTAACTATACAAAACCCGATATAGCTTTTGCAGTGAATTTACTAGCAAGATTCAGTTCATGCCCTACGAAAAGACATTGGAAAGGAATAAAGCATATATTTCGATATCTTCGAGGTACATATGATCTTGGTTTATTTTATTCTAACAATACAAAACCAATTTTGCTTGGTTATGCAGATGCAGGATATTTGTCAGATCCACATAATGATAAATCACAAACTGGATATATATTTACATATGGTAACACTGCAATATCATGGAGATTGCAAAAGCAAACACTTGTAGCAACTTCTTCAAATCACGCTGAAGTAATTGCCCTTCATGAAGCAAGCAGAGAGTGTAGATGGTTACAATCGGTAACTCGACATATCCAAGGAGCGTCTGGTTTACCAATTGATAATAATCCAACAATTTTTTATGAAGACAATGCTGCATGTGTTACCCAGATGAAAGAAGGTTACATAAAAAGTGACAGAACCAAGCATATCCCTCTGAAGTTTTTCTCATTCACACAAGAACTTGAAAGAAACAAAGAGGTTGATATTCAATATATTTGTTCAAGTGATAATGTGGCAGATCTCTTTACAAAGGTACCTCCTACATCGGATTTCAAGAAACATGTACAAAATATTGGAATGCGTCACCTTCAAGATCTTTAAAGAAGAGCTATATTTGTTCTGTTGAGGGGGTGCATAATGTTGTACTCTTTTTTCCTTATTAAGGTTTTTATTCCAATGGGTTTTTCCTAATAAGGTTTTTAACGAGACAACTTATGTTCCCATAAGATTCTTCTTAACAAGACTTCAACGGAGCACTTTGACAAATATTTCAAAAAGGAGAGTTATAATAATAAGTAATTATTATTATTACTATTTTGAAATATATTATGAATAGGGAATATCTTTTATCTACAAAATTGTCAACTTAGCATAGTAACTTGAAGTATTACATCTACAATCACACACCCTCTTTTATCTGTAAACTAGTCGGAGACCCGTGCTGTCGCACAGGTGCATATTTTTGTGGTGTAGTATAATATCAACGATAAGAAAAAATGCGTAGTAATGTAGTTTGACCTAAATGCAATATAAAAAGGTTAAAAAAATATATATTAAAAAATACTTTGTTTCATAAGAAATTTAGAAAATAGTATTTTGTAAGATAGGTATATTTTTTAAACCTTGCTACATGGGCCCAAATATAAAAAGACTGTAATTGACATGGGCCAAAAGCAAAAAGGGTAAGATTGTCCACCAGAAATAAAAGGGGATTGTAAATGCTGCAAACGATTAATCCGTTTATCAATTTTGCGATTTTCAAATGGAAGCCCTTGGGGAGCCACCTTCAGATGTTTCGTCGGAGTTCAGGTAAGTTATTCAGATCCATTAGGAACTGAAAATTGTTTTTTTACCTAATGTTCAATGACGTGTAGGGTTGATAAATTGTTTTTTGGGTAAAATTTCACGGTTCTGATCAATTCTTTGTTGACCTAATACTCTTGAAAATTGATTTTTGGGAAGAAGATCGTATTTCTGAGCATCATCACACACACCTTGAATTTTAGATTGCAAAGAAGTTTAGAAGTTTTCTAAGCTGCAACTGATATGGTGCAATCGATGAATTTTTTGCAACTGATATACTGCAACTGACTCTAGGTTGAAGCAATTGGTTATTCAATGTAAACAATTGGTTTTCCAGAATTCATACGATTCAATATGTTTTGCGTTTCTCATATTTTCGTGTGTAGTGATAATCTGCTATGTGTATGAATTAGTTACTTGCCTGCAGTTATTTCCCATGTATGGTAAGCATAAATGTCCAGGCCGACTACTTGACATTGTTTCGTCATAGTAAACCATGAAGTGGAAATTTTTTATAGGTTGTCATTGATTATCGTAACTGTTGTGCAGTTTTGGAAGCATGGATTCAAATTTGAGTTTTTCCCACGAAGACGATACAATTTCGTGGACAAAAACAATTACATCCGGTTGAAAAGCGCGGCGTAATGTACTTGTAAGATTTACTTTGGATTATAATGACTAACAAAACATCTTCCCGGATTCTGTATGATGATTTAATGAATTTAATATTTGTTCAGGTATTTCCGCGAGAGGTTTGCAGGTTCTTAACCGCCTTTCCCACGCAAATGGATCTTTTCGATGCAGATATGGGGATTGTGTACCAAGCAGATATACGATGCGCGCCGATAAATACACAGGAGGAGGCATACATAGGGGTTGGATGGTATGAGTATGCTGAAGAGACGCGACAAGTTGTCCTTGAGGATAAACAGAGAGGCGCACACATTGGTTGTTTGGCTGTTGAACCGTTGAAGGAGGGAGTGTAATCGCGTTTACGTGTCTTGATGTTGTACTGAAAATTAATGTAATGGATTTACATATTGGGTTTGCAATTTGCTTCCCCAAGTTAATGAAGTTATTGTTCTCCGTGTATTTATATCTTGTTCGTTGTTAAGTTATATTTAGTGCAATTTCTTAAAAAACAACTTTATGCTTGGTTGTATTGTTACAATTGTTTATATGCTGGTGAACAATTGTTTATAACAAAGGTTGATAACTCTATAATTACAATTGTTTATGTGATGGTGAACTTGGGTGTGAAAAAGATGTAATTCCAACCTTCTCCAAGCCTCCTATCATAGCATATGTCTTGTTTTACTAAAAGAATGCTATCTGTATAGAAATTCATACTACAGGCAATATTTTTATTGGTTAGTTGTTTCATGTTTTAAAAAAGTGTTGCAGTCACCTGTGTGCTATGAATATCGACTTCCTGTAAATCTTAATTTAAATAGATATATATTTAAGTATGGTATGCAATATTAAAAGTTGTAAGGTATCCTTGTGTGCAATATTTTCTAAAATGCAATACCTATTTAAATACAGTACCGCATGGCAAATAGGTATCAAAAGCTACTGCTGGCATGTTTTTTTAAGTTGAAATGCATCCAAAATTCACCCTTAGGTGTTTCCTAACTTTTTGTGATATTTCCATAGCTGGTTGTAACAGTAACAAAGCACATGTTAACAGAATATGAACCTTGGTAGAAATTGAAGTGTTGTTTAAATCTGAATTATAAAACAATTGTTTACATTGAATAACTAAATATTTGTGAAAGTATCCAACTTCAAAACCAACACCATATCAACTTCAAAACCAGCACCATATGCTTGAATTGTTCTCCTGCAAAGAGAATTGGTCACCCAATTAAGAACCTTGCAATAAAGGGAGATTTTGGTTGACTTTGGATTATAAACTAAATTGCAAGTATATATTCAAGTAGCAAAGAGGATACCTAATTAATGTTTTGGAATACTTCCTTGAACACCACATTGGTTGTAATAGTCAAAGCTTCTTTATCTTTGTCATGAATAAGAATCCTAAGACCCTTTTTTTATTTAACTCTAGAGATAGCCACATACAATTGACCATGGCTAAATACTTCTTTAGGTAAATATAACCCAACATGGTCAAGAGATTGTCCTTGAGACTTGTTTATTGTCATTGCAAATGAGACAATTATTGGAAATTGTCTTCTCACCAATTTAAATGGCCATGGTGATTGGGAAGGCGACAAAGACATTCTTGGAATATAAATGATGTTACCAACATTTTTACCAGAAATGATTTTAGCTTCAATGACGTGGTTAGCAAGCCTAGTCACTGTTAGTCGTGTTCCATGGCACAAGCCTTCCGATTGGTCTAGGTTGCGCATTAGCATGATGGTCGCACCAACTTTCAACTTAATAGAATGATTTGGAAATCCAGATGTTTTGAGTGCATTAAGGAACTCGGGTGTGACATGCTCGTATCCATCAAAGTTATTTGCATCAGATTTGTCAATTGAATCACTGCTAAAATATTCCTTCTCCTCCCCTACGATATTTTTTAAAAATACCACATTAGGTAAAATGTATAAACAATATTACTCATTCAATTCTAATACGATATTTTAGTACATAAAATGTTGTATGAATACCTGGAATAAGAGTTGTGATATATTGGTTGATATCATCCACCACCTCAATTGTTGATGCTAAAATTGCACGACTTTGAAGATAGTTGGAGTCAAGATAATTATGAATAAGATCAGGGTATGTATCCTCTACTATAGCTTTAATAGGATCTTCAAAATTAGCAATTAAAAACTCTTCGGGAATATAAATATCAGCATAACCGTCATTGGGCTCGCACATTGTCCCATCACCTATTTGTAAAATCCATTCAGAAAATGCCCTAATGTCTTCTAAGTAGCTGCACCACTTTGTAACCGCATGTTTTTTGTGAGCTTTAGGACTTTACAATGATCCCAAAGATATGAAGAATTGATTGTTGCATAAATAATGTCAAATCTAGTACCTCTTGGTACTACAGGGAGAATTTGCCTGAAGTCACCACCAAAAACAACAACCTTACCTCCAAAAATCTTATCTTGACCATGTGTTGATCCACTCATAATATCTTTCAATGACTTGTCAAGTGCCTCAAAACAATACTTGTTAGCCATAGGAGCCTCATCCCATATTATTAGATCCGTCACTTTGAGAAGCCCAGCAATATCATCTTTTTTGTTAATGTTGCAAATTGAAGAATCTAAAGTAGGGACTGGAATCTTAAACCGAGAATGAGCTGTTCTTCCACCTGGTAACAACAAACTTGCAATCCCACTTGATGCAACAGGAAAGACAATTTTTTTCTTAGACCTAAGTGCCGCTGATAAAGTGTTCCACATAAAAGTCTTTCCGGTCCCACCGTATCCATATAAAAAGAACACGCCGCCTCTTTGTTTCTCTACAGCTTCCATGATCTCTTCAAAAATGCTTCTTTGCTCATCTAAATGAAAATGAAGTAAAACATGATTTTAGTACATAAGAAATCGAGACTCGGTATTTATATGTAAACCATAATATAAGAGGCTATTTGTTATCCATTGTACCTGTTAGAGAACCGTATAACCCTGCAAATAGCTGTTGTTGAGCAATAGGATCATATTGACGCTCATCATAAATAAGCCTATTACCCGAGAAGGAAACAACATAATCTTTCGGATATGGCATTGGCTTATAGTCTTTCAATGTTTTGTTGTTATTTTGTAATAGTGTTTCAATAGCCATCAAAGTCAGCTGTTGAAGTTCCTCGTCGGTAAGTGTCAATTCTAAGGATTGTTCCATGAGAAAATATTAGTTACATGATTATGGCATATAATATTCAAGTTAAAGTATGAATAATAAAGCTGCAGCAGGCTGTAATTAAGTTAACTTGATGGACATAATGCATGTGCACGTATCTGTTGTTATAAAGAATAACTACCAGCAACATGTTCATAGTTACAACCATTGAGAATGGCAATTGTGTCAAAGACAGGTTAAAACAATGCAGCACCGAAAATATAAAATAAATTCAGAATTTACCTACAAATACTAATACATACCAGTATGAATATTATATGACAGTGTTTTGAGATAACTTGATGGACATAATGCATGTGCACGTATCTGTTGTTATAAAGAATAACTACCAGCAACATGTTTATTCTATAGATGCATTGAGAATGGCAATTGTTTCAAAGACAGCAAGTAACAATGCATTGTTCCAAATATAATATAAATTGAGATTTTACCTACAAATACTAATACATACAAGTATGAATATTATATGACAGTGTATACATTTTTAGAACAAAAAACTATGTAGAGGGAAATTGGAAGTTTACAAAGAAGTTATATTATAGTATAATGAAATCCAGCAAAGTTAGCATTGAGGGTAAAATAATATAGAGAATTTATACCTTGATTTCTTGCCACCAACCGTTGTTCGTAAAGAATACCATCCGATAGATACTTCCAAGACTTTCTCCATACGTGTGCTGGTCGATTCATGGATGATGACAAAAGCATAGTAACAAATAGCTTTCGTAAGAATAAACCTGAACCCCAAACATGTGCCTCTTTGATTGCCTCAATAAATTCTCGATCATCTTGAAGGAAACCCATAGCAAAACATGCCTTTCTAAAAGTCTTATGTTGAACACCATCAACTTTCTTGATGTCATTGTAACATAATGGCCCTTTAACAACAGTTAACATCATTCTTAAATAAAACAATTCACCTGAGCATTGAGGCACCCAACAAAGACGACCAATGGTATACCCTCTTTTCCTTGGCTTCCAACTCCTACTCCGTTTATGATAAACAAATTTAGAAACAAAGTCACCGTAAGTTAAAAGCCTTGCCTCTTCAAAACTATTGTTTGCCTCAAACCAAGCTGTAAACATTGATTCGGTAACACTTGGTTTGAGGAGAACATCACCAACTTGCTCGTGATCTCTGTAGTAAACAGAGTGTTCTCCCTCCAAGTGAAAATACATTCTCTCTACCGCTGGTTTTCTGCCGTGTATGGAATATGCAAATATCCTCCAACATGCCTCACTTGGGGAAATGTATCGACAATCCAAATATTGTTTAATTTCGTCAACATTTTTTTCCCCGAATTTGCATCGTTGGACTGGCCTTGTATAACAGCAGAAATTCTGTCTGAACCTTTGTTGATGTATTTGAAAAGGTACTTGATAGAAGTACTTTGATTGCACCATTCCATGTTGATGTGTGCTTCGTACTTTAACAACAAACTTGGGTTGTGCGGTACAACATGTCCACTATGAAAGATTATCCCATTTTTTCAATTGTGTTTCCATTGTTTCTTCTCCTATAAACTGGATAGCCATCTTGGTCAACTATAGTGGTAGGTTGAAATTTTTTTGGGTAATACTTGGAGCGCTTCCCATCTTTCATGCAAATGGACCTCTGATTTGCCAAGCCACAGGGACCATGAACCATATGATACTTAACCAAATTGTACAGCCTGGGGTGTTGCAAGGGATCAGGAACTTCGGCACTAATGATCCTGTCAATGTCTTCTGGTCGTGGATACTTGTTAGACGGATGCAGAAAGAGTAGTATATGTGCATGTGGCAACCCTCTCTTTTGAAACTCGATGGTGTACATATCTAGTGATCAAAAGGATACAAAAGTTAAAATGACATATTAATCCACATTAGTATTAAAATGAAGTACCAGTCAAGTGCTAACAGACAACTCACATGCGAGTACTTTGCCTAATACACCATTTTTTGTCAAATCAGCTAGCAACTGATCAAACTTGATTTTGAAGATTCTTGAAACGACATCCGGACGATCTTGTGGTTTCAAATGCATTGGTTGAAGAACTCTATGAATTTCCGGCCAATTAGGATTGCAAGTGAAAGTGATGAACAAATCTGGAAAACCAATCTTACTACAAATAGCCATGCCATCATAGTACAGTTGATCCATAAACCTACGACCGCCAACAAAGGACGAAGGCAAAACCACTCTTTTACCGATGCTTGAACCTGGAATTTGACTTTGTTCACCCTCGTCATTAAGAGAATTATACTTGGACACCCAAAGTTTTGGTTGATTCTTGCGAATCCATTCTAATTTTTCAGATTCTAACATCGTGTAACCATCGACAAGAAATTGTTGGAACAACCTTCGTGAAGATAACAAAGTCCTAGGTTCAGCTAACCTTGTTTGAATGCGATATGATAGCCATTCCCTTATTGCCATCCTATTTCGTAAGCTATTCTGATAGATTGGCAAGTCTCTATGGGCAATATTTGGTCTATAACCGTCCTCACCATAGGGAAATATCAAAGGATATTGGAAGGCCATGTAACTTGCATGGAGCTCGTTGATCCGCTTAAGTCCGCCTCCTTGGTATTGCATAATTATATCCCTCATTTCTGCTGTGTCAATATCACCAACAACTAAGGCAGCAACTTCAGACACCGTCGGTTGGTTATACACTCTTCCATCCGTGGATCTGTCAGCTATGAGTCTCAACTTCAGGTTTTGAGTATCCTCTTCGTTGAACCATTGTTTTGCCATTTTAAAGCTCTTGGCATGAGTATTGTGTTCATACATCATTGTAGATAATTGTTGTACAACTTCTGGATCAATGTTCTTGGTAGTCCTAAGTTAAAAAAGCATAAAGAAATGGTTAAAAGCATTAAGAATAAGTTGATTACATGTGAGTAACGACTACAGCATGTTCCAGCTGTATTATAAATAATAATTTCAGTATAGTTTTATAAATAAAATGATTGCATGTTAGTAGAAATTATACCTTAGACACTTCATTCGATTGTGAACCTCATTCTCTGTGTCATAAATATATAATTGAGCAAATTTGGGTGTGTCTCCTCGAGCAGGTAACAAACTTCCAATTCGATGGCATGTTTGACCTTGTATCCGTAAAGTTGGTGGTCCACCTCCATTGTTAAAACGATTGTCCAACTTTGCACCTGGCGATGTAAAGGCGAACATCATATTGTAAACTCTAATATGTTGTTGAAACTTTCTGCTCACTACGTTATCATGGTCAAACATCAATTTTGCAAGAACTTCTGGAGGTTGTTTTAGTAGTGGTATTTCAACTTTCCCATTTCAACAACACATCATAAACTTTGGATTAGCAGAATGGGAACTTTTATTCATCCGTTCTTTATACCACATCATGGATTTACAATAACGACATTCGATGAGCGGGTCCCCTATGTCGTAATAAGCTACATAGTAATAGACAGGAAAAAATTACTATGATATTTGTAAAATAGCGAATGTCAAAAAAATGATATACCTTCAGAAGAACGGGTGTAGTTGTCGTGAATTATAAAAGGTGCCTCGTTTTCTTCAGGTTCGGAACAGAAGTCCTCGTCGGATAAATAAGCTATCAATGGATAAAAAGTGTAATATTAAATATATGAACATGTTTCATATATATTTCTTATATATAATCTTAAATAAGGTGGAAATATTGAAGACAGAACCAATGATTTTGCAATTGACTCACTTGCAAAAGGGTCGTAATCGCTATCTTCGTCCGAGTCGCTGTTAAAATCCAAGTTGACTGCAGGGGTAAAAACAGGACATGCTGGTTCTTTTATTTCAGGTGTTTTGCCTTTGGTGTGTGACACAGGCGATGCTCGAACCCTCTCATGATGTGTCTGTTTGATTGGCATTTCTTGACGACGGTTGTTTTTTCTACTGCTAACACTGCTAGTTGTTCATATGCATGCATGGAAATGGTTGAATACATGCATAATCATGAAGCCCGTGAGTTATTAAACAAATATTATAATTAAGATCAACATTGAAGACAATGCATATATGAAACTAAGAACTTGTACCTCGTTGGCTGTTGTGCTACCGATATGTTGACAGCTTCTTTAGGGGGGTTACTATTCAAATTCATGGCAAGACTTGGTACTCCCAGCTGCTTCTTAGGCCTGCCACGAACAGGTTTTTTCTTTTCTGTATTTCTGTTATCCAAATTGTTGACATAATATGGAAGTCAATAAAAGTTAAATAAACACTAATTTGAATATCTCTAATGGCATGCATGTTTGGTCATATGAACCTTACATGGGATTCTTGGAAGAACTTCCAGGATCATAGAACTGGTTGGTTGAAAAAATCAGCCCATGTTGGGCATTCTCAATTGTAGTTGGATGACCATTCTCTGTTGTACATTCAGTAGAAAACCTAGACATTAAATTTGTTCCTAAGGAATCTAAATGGGATGACTTCATGTTATTTCGAAACACATGTCTGGTTATGCTCGGTTCAGAATTCTGCATACACGCACTCAGCACTCTCCCTTCTTCGACAATCTGTGCGATAGTCTTCTGATTCCTAGCCGAGGGAGTGATTTCAGACAAAGGTTGTCTCATTGTGAAGCAATTAGGAGAATAGAATGTATCATTGATAGAATCATGTTGGTTTAAATTCTGTCTTTGACGTTTTGAACGATTTTCTTTCATAATAAGCGATCGTCGTGCCCTTGCTTTCTTTCCAGCCAAATGCGGGTTATTGTTATCCATAACTTAAAGTAAATTTCTATACAATCTGCCAGACATAATAAAATAGAAAACATGTACATAACACATATATCTTTCTGTAAAAAATAAGTAGTAGGCCAATAACAAATTGATTATGAATCTAAGACAATACAAATGAGATAAACAAAACAATTGAATGCAATAACTAACCTCCCTGTAGATACTAATGATACCAACCTCCCTGTAGATATAATAGTAATGTAGTGATTAGAACTGAATGCAATAACTGTTAAAAGGAGAACCTTGAATTTCTATGCTCTTTGTTTCTTGACTGCAATGTTTCAACTTTCTGCATAGGTTCATGTTTTAATATATCAAAGGCATTTTTGTTAGGGAAAAAGTCAACATGTGGACTTGTTATTTTTTAAGAGCCATAACCTTACTAAAGTGAAAAACGCACCAAAATAATATTTTCCCTCTAAAATTTTGAATCCAAAATGTGTTTGAAATTAATATTATTTTAATTACTATGCTAGTAGTCTGTAGTTTAAACTTTTCAAATAATTAGTCCGTTTCTAACCATGTGGTGTGATTACACTCAAATGTCAGTTTACAACAATGTGGTGTGATTACATTCAAATGGCTAAAGTGGTTCATATAAATCCCATGTTTCCAAGCATCAGAAAAGACATATATGTTGTGCATTGAACCGTCTACAGTGTTTCTGCCACATTGTATAAAGCAATGAATAAAATATTAAATAATGTGATGTTACACCAAAAAGTACAAAATTGTTGTACCTGTACCGTGTAAAATGGTAGAAGTAATTTCTGCTTTTAGATGATATACTTGGTACAACTAAGCAAGTTATTTGAAAAAGCATGAAGCATTTAATGATGAGTTGACATTGTGTATGACTTACTTTATCCAATGCTGCAGAAAGTTGTTGAATGATTTCCTATGATCCGATTTGCAAGGGTATAAAGGGACAGGCACTCCTTAAAAAGTACGAAATTAAATGGAAGGGCTCTGCTGCAAGTTGTCCAATGTGAGGTTCCCAATGTAAAAGATATCAAGAACTCTTCCAATGGCAATGCTGTAACTGCTGTGTAAACTTAACACATTAAAAATAGAGCAACAATTTTTGGACAATCTAGTTTGAAATTGTGTTAGTACAGAATCTGTATATTAAATTGCAAATGTTTATTTAAATTATGGTATACCACTACAAAAGGAGCTTTACAGAAAAGGAGCTATTAACAAAAAATATTTGAAATACCACAAACCCTTTCATGTGATGGCGTGTGCATGGATAGCATTTTGTATGGCCTACACAATTCATTCAAAATCCCAGCGTGAAGATCAAAGTCGTGAGGTTACACCTATATAATACCCTCCATCACATGAAAAGCCATATAGAATGCAAGTGGATTAAACCTATATAGCAGTCATGTACAAAAGCCATATAAAATGCCATCAATAGATTCATGTGTTTTATATGGCATACACAAAGCATTCTAAATCCCAACCATCATTCATACTGGTGAGGTTACACCTATATAATACCCTCCATATCATGAAAACCAATATAAAATGCAAGTGGATTAAACCTATATAAACTGGAGGTACCAAAGCTATATAAAATGCCATCAAAATATAGTCATTACCAAATAGAGTCATTACAAAATAGAGTCATTTCAAAATAGAAGCATTACAAAATACTAAGACCAAATGTTTAGTGGCTTACTTTGGATCATCATGCAATATAAAGCATAGTTACACCCATAAAAGAGGTAGAATACAAAAAAGGGCATATGAAATCAGTACTAATACATTGTGAAATAACAATGTAGCAATCCTCATCCACTTTTGAATTTAAAACTCAAGTTTACTCCTTCTTGATATGCTTGATCTTTCTTGCAGTCTTAGCCTTAGTAGCAGATTGTTTAGGAGTCAGCTCTTCAGCATCAATCAACTCATTAACTGATGTTGAAATAGCTCCCCTCTTGGCAGGTGTGCTGCCGGAGCTTGCAGACGAAGGTTGAGGAGATATCGAAGCTTAAGCAAATAGTGTCATCTAAGGATGAAATTGATTTTAGTAAATGGAAGTAAAAGTACACAAAGTGTAAATAAGACAGTATGCATTAGGCCCTTACAATAGGTTCAGTTGGCTCATGATTTGGATCAGAATTGGAGATCTCCAAAACAGGAGCATTTGATGTATGCTGCAAACAAAGTTTAAATCAGAATCACATATAAAAGAACAACAAAAAAAACTGCTTACATAAAAAGAAACATGTATTTACCTCCTCATCCGGGGTTAGGTATCCCTTAAGTTTGTTGTAAACATTATCCTCATTAAGAATTGTCACAATTGAATACTGTTTGTAAGATGATTGAAATTTGATACGGAACGCCATTTCCTTATTCAACAAATTGTCAACTTGAGCCGGCCATATTTTTGGGTTGTCTTCTCCATTCTATGCAATCAAGAACACCATGAGGTTTGATAAATATGTCATATGTAGTGAGCTTTATAATTAAGCATTTATAATACAAAAACAATGACTCACCGCTATCATGAGCTTTCTTAACTCTTTAGCAGACAGTTTAGTATATGGGACACAATCCTTATCCCTAAAGACAAAGGTTCCATTAAAGCCATCATATTCAACTTCAACTTCTATTTTGAATCTGTCAATCAAAATAAAAAAAGATTTTACAGCTTGGTCTAAAATATGATGGATTTGAAAACAAAAAAAGTTAGTTTAAAAAAAGGGCTCACTTAGTAATTGGTTCAACATCTTTAACTCCACAGTGGCACTCAACTTTCCCTCCAACGGACTTGATAGAAATCTTACATCCTGGGCAGCTCTCAAAAAACCATCCAAACCTTGAAGCCTTGAATCGTTTGGTAGTTCCAATAGTAGTTGCAAAACAATCCTAAAATAAGTAACTCCAAAGTGTCAAACAATGAATACTAAAATGTTGGATAATAGTTTGAACTCAAACAACAACAACATAAACAAAGAAATACCTTTTCTCCTTCATAAATGTCACGGATAATCCTGACCTCATTACGGCTAGTCCAATTCTGGTTTGTGGATTGAATGGATGAATCACAAGTTAGTGATAGAGAAAGGTTGGATGCATTTGACAAATCAGCTGCTCCAAAACTGTATTATATAAAGAACAGGGATATAATCAGAAATTGAATTGAAATGAGAATTTTAATTGATATGATACTTTATAAAGCACATGGTTAAACCTGGTTTTGAAGGTTTCCACTTGTGGATGGTCTAAGTTAATCAGGAGTTTCGAGCCATTCCAAGCATTAGATAGACTTGGTAATCCAGATACTGCACCAATTATTTAAAGCAGGTTGTAGTGTTAAGTGGTAGCAGACAAAATAGGATAAAATAGTTATTTGTGGGATAATAAAAAACCTCCAGACCTGTATTGGGCTTACACCAAGCATGAGTCAAAATGATAATTGTGGGACCAACATGTTTGCCAAGAGTCTTGTAGTCCATGAATTGTTTGCTAAAATCACCCCATAAAGCAACTTCAATGGCATTTCCCACAACATCACGTAATGTGATATTGGTACAGGACTTCTTACCCCCACCCCCCATTTGTGTCTTAACAACATCTTGCAAGACACCAATAACATCTATTTCAAAGAAGGGTGAGTCATTATGTTATTCAAAAATAAAACTCATTCATGATAAACAACAAAAACAGCACGAAATAACTAACCATAGAGCATATCAGGCTTGAAATGTCCATTGAGAAAGTTTTCAATGGCATGGAAGTTGAATTTGTGTGGTGGGATGTCCGGCATGTCCACCTTGGTGAGAGTAGTGCCTCCATTAAAAAGAATCTTGAGAGGGTTCGAACATACTTTCAAAGGGCCATCATTAGCCACAGGCTCCCCATTATACAGATAATAAGTTTCATGCTCTTTGATCTGCTCTATCCAATCTTTAAAATCCCAACGGCTAATGGTCACATGGATTTGGTCACCCTGTGAATTTGAGGAGAAATAATCAGCAGGATAACATAAATCATAAAAACTGTAATGATAAAAGCCATACCGTTCCATCTTGTAAAACACACTCTAGGTGTTGATACCCTGTTTTTTCTGTAACAACCCACAGGTCAACGACCCTGATGTGCATTTTCCACACCTGGTTCCCTTGGACCAGCTCCTTAATGAGAATGGGAGCCCTAGACATCGTGCGCGTATCTGAAACTGTAAATTGTAGTACAGAAAATGGTTGAGTGATAGTGTAGAAACAGTAGCAAATGCATGAAAGTAATCTATAGCAAACCAGAAAATCAAACCAGAAAATGACTGATAATATAAATAAGCAAAAAAGAAAAGCAGGTACTATACTTAGAGAGAGCAGAAGAGCCTGTATAACCGGTAAATTTTGAATAAAACGACCAAGGAATGTATGATACATCAACAAAAATGTAAACAACAAAGTCATAGTTAAAAAATAACACCAAAGGTTGGGTCTTTAAGGCAACCTAATGAAAACACACTCCAACAGACGAAGAAAAAACTCAAACATTTTGCATTTATCATAGAAAGCAGAAAAGACAAAGAATGAAAAGCCAACAAAAAGATACAAAGAAAATAAGATACAAAGCAAAGAAGATACAAAGAAAACTTCACTAAAATGCATGAAACTAATCTATAAATGACTGAAAATATTAATAAACAAAACAGAAAAGAAAATAGTTTAGCAAGAGAGAGCTAAAGAGACTGTATAACCGGCACAGTTAGAAGGATAACATAAATCATAGAAAGTATGATACATCAACAAAAAGATACAAAGAAAAGAAGATACAAAGTCTTTAAGGCAACCTACTAAAAATACACTCCAACAGACGAAGAAAAAAAGGAAACATTTTGCATTTACTATAGTAACCATAAAATACAAAGAATGAAAAGCCAACAAAAAGATACAAAGAAAAAAAGATACAAAGAAAACTTCACCCCAAATCTGGAAGACAACACAACACGTCGAAGAAAAGAAAGCAGACAAAGGAGGGAGAAAGGTCTTACCCGGGTCTGTTCTTCAACTAAGGAGTTGTGTAGAGAAGGAAAGGGTAATGAGAGAGAAATGTTGACAATGTTTGAAGAAGTAGGAGGAGTCGGATGCTTTTGTTGGAGGGAAAATAGAAAGTAAACCTTGGACCAATTAGAATTGAGCACTTGTTGATTTGGGTGATAAAAGTAGGAACTTAGAACAACATATTTAGTTGATTACGTTTTTATCCAATTGGCAGTGCAAAAGAAATATGACTTAAGGGCAATTTGGGGTGTTTGGGCAATGTCTTAGTAAAGGCTTGATAGTAGATAACATACTACAGGTTCATGTAAAATGCAATATTTATCCAAGTGAAATAAGTTACTACCACACTCTCTTCTACATTTCTACTTCTATAATTAGATCCTAAAATTCGAGTTTTCTTAACACTATTGAAATAATAGATCTATTATTTTGGTTTAGTTCATTGTATTCATGAACCATAAATACCCTTAGCTACAAATTCTTCCGTGTCAAACGGTGCTTCAAATGGTAAATGGTAAACACCTCCTAAGACAATCTTCACACAATATTTGTACTTTACTTTCCTTCTAGTTCCATAAACACCTCCTAAGACAATCTTCACACAATATTTGTACTTTACTTTCCTTCTAGTTCCATCAACTGCAATCATATGTTCCATGCAATATCGCTTACATTGCAACAATGTTTTTGTTCTAGCTGACTTTAGACCTACCGTCGCTAGCTACTTCAATACTTCCTTGAGTTACAGTATTTAAAGAGATCTTCAAAATTCGATAAAAGAGAAAACAAAACATGTAGAAAACTTTAGCAAATTGCAATGATACCAGAACAGAGAAGTGACGTTACCGTAAATGAAAGAGAGGGGAAATTGGTTTTTAAAATGAGAGGGTTAGAGGGAAAAGTAGGGGCCCAGAAGTGAGGAGTGGAGGGAAGTTTCATCACATTTTTGCATATTAGACTGAGTGGAATGCAACTCCTTCAATGATGCATTTCACTTGGTTAGGAAAAAACACAGTAATTTAAGGCAATTGTTATTTCTCCAGTACTTCGCAAAATCTCAAAAATACCTCATTTATTATAGATATATGTCCTGACACACCAAATCCTATTTTTTATAAAAATTTAGTTCAGACACACATTTTCAAATTCATCAAAGGTTAATTCGGAAATATATCCGAAGATAGTATTTGTTACAATTACCATTAATTTCTCAACAAAAAAAACAAATAATATTGGAACAAATACTACTTTTCGAAGATACATTTTCGAATTAACTTCGGGTGAATTCGGAGGTGTATCTCCGAACTAAATTTTTATAAAAATGAGATTTAGTGCGTCCGGATATGCATTTTCAAATTTATCCAATGATACTTTGAGATCATCCTTGTCTCGCACACGTCCCCTTATAGAATTGGAACGCCAGGTGTCTCCAACATTTTGCACAAGGGTCAACTCATTCAGGCATGAAAAAGCTCTAACTCATCCAATTCATCGAGTCAACTCGCAATTTTGACAGCATTGTACATTAGCAGGTAGAAGTACCATCATTCATTTTAAAGCAATTTGAATCATGTTGCTCAAAAACTTATCAACAACCTAATCAAAACACAATTTTGATCACTAGTAAGGTAGATCTTAACATCATTCATTTTATATATTCATATACTACATTTTCCCTAAATGTACCCCCCTCTGGTTGACTAAATAGCAAGAATTAAGAAACTAGTAGGACTTTGTACCATCCACTGCATTATATTGGATATGGTAAATATTTGGGACCACTAGTAGACTAGTAGATGTCTACATGATCAAATCCAGTAGGGTAGGTCTTATACTTAAGACGCTTCTTCTCAGGGGTTTCGTGCACTTGTGCATTCCTTCCAAATGTCTTGAGCTGATAATTTTCGAAAGCCTTAGAAACAGCTTCCACCTTTGTTAATGTCAAAAAATCAGTACATCAGTACATAAAGTGCATATATTCAAACATTTCCGAATTGTGAAAATACATTTTTTGCCTCTTGTTTCTTTGCTGCTTACCAGTTCAGGCTTCTTACTGTATACTCGCACTATGATGTCTTTGTAAAATGCTGGCAACAAATGACTGATTTGCTCCTTTTGGATTGGAAATTTTTCATTACTCTCGTAGTCCTGACACAATAATATAATACAGAATAATTTTAGGAAGCAACATTTTAACAATTATAGTAGTAGTAGTAACCATACAAGATATATTTGACTAATTTGGATTACGGTGACTTGATGATAGTTATTTCAAGGACGGTAACCTTGTCCATAATTGGCGTCAAACATACACAGAAAATTTCAAAGGCATAATATCCTAACCACCTATTGGCAAAACAAAGTACTTATTTCTTTCAAAATTTTACCACTTTCGTTTGCCTTGAGCCCATATATGGTACTTTATCGTCATGTTCATAATACACTAACTTGCAATATAACTTCTTGAAGATAATCACAATTAGTTACAGAATATAATAGGTATTTATTGACCAAAATTATTAAAACTGAAAATATAAGTGAAGTCAGTACCTTGAAAAATTTAATTCTGGATCCGGAAATGCATGCAAAGAAAAAGAAAAAGAGTGTCAGCCTACTGTCGGCAGTTAACAAATGATTAGGAACGGTTAAGTTCTTCAGCATGTACCTTTCAAGAGGGTTTTTCGTCCCACGTGTTAAATCAATTTTAACATTGCTCACAACAACATCGTCTTCTTTCAAATTGGAGCCATTCGTCTATTTAGGAAAAATGACATTGAGATAGAATGAGTATCTCAATCTATCCCCAGAAAAGGTAGGCCAAACATGTACATATATGGAATGAGAATAGATAATTATTACTATAACTTTTTCAACCTGGGAACAAACAATGTCTTGGGGTGTGATGCTTTTGAAGTTGTTGACAATTTCTTTGGGAACAGAGAATTCATTGCAGAACTACAAAATGGAGTAAATGGTTGCATCAAATTGACAGTATATGTTAAGCACCTATCCAAAAAATAAATCAGGTACTGTACTGTACTGTACGTCTTTACCTGGTAAAGATCTCTTCTGTGAATGCGCAGAATCAAGTCTCTGGACTCCTTCAACTCTTGCTGGGAAGAAGTCTCAATTGTTTTAAGAATAGTGTCATCTAACTAAAATGTAAGTGTCAGATCCAAATTGATAAATAAAAATTCTTAACATCAAAAGCTTGTAATATATTCAAGACCTTCCAAAAGTCACATGGTTGATCAATAGAGGATGCAATAGGAAGATATGGACTTGCTTTCACCAATGCATCAATGACCATCAACTCTATAGCCTGACAAAGAAAACAGAAAAAAAAGATATTGTGCTTTCTCTATGAACACAAACAGAATTTGTTTTGACATTACGAATTTCGGTGAAACAATTCACCTTTACTTTTGCATGTGTATAGACTGTTCGATGCAAATCAGCACGGGTTGCAAATAACTTGTGAATTGTCAGATCTGACCAATATTTCAAACAATAATAATGTATATAATTTACAGTTTTCTGCACTAACAGTGAGAGCAAAGTTTTTAGTAAGCACTAACAATCTTGAGCACGATAACAAATTTCATTATCCAAAACTTGCATGGTCTCCATCAATCTGAAAAGTCAATAAAATTTGAATCAAGTTATAATTAACTACCAACCCCGTATTGTGAAAATAGGCATGGAACGAGGTATGGGCTTTAATTCAATAAGAAGCCCACGTTGCTGCACGGGTGTACAATTGTGGTGTCACAGACTGTCAGAACATCCAACCCAACAAAATAAAGCCGCCTAGATAATAAAAATAAATACCTTTCCGGCTGAAAGTTGCACCCTAGGCCACATGCACGTGAATCACGAACAATGTAGTCAAACCTGCAAATTCTTTAATCCGTTAAGGTTCTATGTTTAAGAGATTGGATATCAATGATAATTGTGCATCGGGAGGAAAGAGAGTGAAAAGTATCAACTTACTTGTCAACATCAATTCCATTGCGACCATTTGCAACAATATCATATAAGAACTGATTTTCCTTTTATGTAGGAGAAAATTTTGAAGGAAATCAGTATAATAATATTGTTAAAGAAAGTGGTATAGTATGAAATAAAGTTATCAGAAGAAAATAAAATTTTGGACACTAAGATGACAGACTCTTTGTGGAGGAGGATGGTCAGAGCTAGAAGTGATCATTTCCTGCAAAAAGAAATGAAATTTATCAAAGCTCCTTGTCTAAGAACTGAAATGAGGAACTCAGTCACTAGTTCTTATTCTTAAGAAATATCAAAATTTAAATTTTAGGAATGGAGTATAGAACAAAAATGAAAGCTGCGGCCAAACTGAACGATTATAATCAAGAGATATGTCATTGTGATATATCGTAGAATTTCAGTTTCAAAAAGCACAGAAAAGTCAGAAAATTCAATTGATCATTTAAGTCTAACCTTTGCTTTTTTGAGGAGTTGAGGATCTAAATCAATATTGTGTTGATCAACAATGTAGTCTATCATTTTCTCAGACATTTCCTCATGAGACCTGAATGAATGAATAAGAAGCATCAAAATGATGGATTCTCCACGATGGAATGATTGCAGTTTTCGCCTAAGTCTAGTCAATTGCAAAAATAACAGAATGAGAAAGGAGTAATCAATACCAATACCAGAATTAAAAATGAAACAAGTATGATTAAAAGCACAAAATCAACATGTACTTTTTTATCCAGAACACCAAAATTACCAAGTAGAGCCATTAAGAACTAGGGGAAGGAACCCACGCTCAAAAGTGTGGCTGAAGGGCCCATGACCAACATCGTGCAGTAAACCTAGACAAATGACAAATGACTAATGATAAAGTAGTGGAATTAGAACAGTTAAAACAAACTAAATTAGGTAAAAGTGGAAGTTACCAGCAAGTTTTACTGCCAACACATCAAATTTTTCAATACCAAGCTCGGGGCCCTGAAAAGGACGGCAAGACCGCATGACTGCTTAGCACTATAACTCACAACTGATAAGGAGTATTTAGATAAGACAATTTAAAAGTGTATACCTGGTATTTTTTAATGATATCAATAGCTTTGCCAGCAAGCCAATAAACACCTAATGAATGTTCAAAACGAGAATGTACAGCCCCAGGGTAAACCATATGACTTAGGCCTGGATCACATAACTGAGAAGGTTAGGTTCATCTAAAATGAGTTTGATTATCTTGTTTCAAAAAATATAACCAAGTCAATCTAACTGCAAAAGGAAACGGTTAAATACTTAATGATTTTCACAAGCAAGTCAATCTAACACAAAACGCAATGTAAAGGGGAAAAAGTTGATGCTAGCAGATTTGTAATATTAGAAAGAGGCTAAGAGAAGCTAAGAAGTTGAATATAAAGTGCTCATAATAAAACTTGCTGATTAGATGATAAACAAAACCAACTTAGTGTTACAAATTAAGAGACCCTAGACTCATTACAAATCTATTATAGGAAGCCTGCATTTGCAAGTTGCTGATTACTGTGATGTGACCTAGCCACAAGAGTCAAGGGACCTCGAATCCGTGACCTTTGGATTACATGCAATTTTCCATAATAAACTTATTCTAATAAATTTGAATTGACAACACATCCAGTTATTTTTCCTATCCTACATCCCCCTATTTAGTTTTGATTTGTATTCAGAGAGTACTAATTATTCACTCACCAAGTTGCTTCAAATCACGAAGTCTGCAAAATAAACAGTCACGTTAAGGGGAAAAAATGTTAGTAAATGAAGTGTAATTATTTGCCTCTATTTTTCACACTGAATCTATTTTTTGTAAGGCATACTTGCCTTTGAAATTGCTCTGTGTCAACAAACTTCAAGAAAATCTGTAACAAATAGCCAAAACACAGAAAAATAAAACTCCTAATGCACTTTGGATCAAAAAAGAGTACTAACTTATAAGATGGTTATAAAACACCACACAAGCCAAAGAAAATATATTACAAGTTTCTAACAATTACATTATGTTAAAGAAGACTCGTCTAATCGAGTTATATATTATAAGGCGTCCCCCTAACGACTCTAACTGATTCAAGATATATCAAAATCAATATTTTAATTCCTGATATGATTCAACCTGTTGAACAGTGAACCTGCACTAACTAAGTTTTAGTTATAAACCACAACGAAACGGTATCAGAAGGTGCCGGTACTGTTATTCACACCACGACGACCACACAATCAGTGTCGCAACACCAGTATCAACCGGTTATTTAAAACCTATTTAGAGCTTTCCTTTTGGTTCGAGCTGTTTATGATACTTGGATTCTTGCACTTACTATGTCCAATTCGATTTTAATAACATCTATCATTATAGAAAGTCTATCTATAGTAATTTAATTTGTCTTCTAATCTCACTCGCTAACGCTAGTACAATATTTTGCATGAATTGACATTTATACATGTAAATCCTCAATAATTTCCGCTTAAATCAGTTTTCAACTATATTAACTTACTAAGTCCACCAAAACCTTCTATAGAAGTTCCACATTTTCTATCACTGATTATAACGGTAACGAAAAGCAAAAAACATGAATCCGCAGAGACAACAAACTCTCGCAGAATCTTCTTCAATCTATTATCTACTATCGATTCACAATATAAAAATCATGCAACGATTTTCTATTTTGATTGTAAAATTGTAAAATCTATACATATACACGACATTGTAATCGATAACAGAGAAGGAATAATAAAAGTAGAAAAGTAATATTCGAAGGAAAGTATAAAGGAAGATGCGAGAATCGGAAAAAGCGGTTACAGGCTCGAGAAAGATGTTGCCGTGAACGTTATCACGGATGTGCTTGAGGAATTTCCGATCGGAAGAGACGCAATCGTTCGAGGAAACAGGAACGGCGATGGTAGAATCGGTTGTCATGGAGTGAAGTAGAAAAAAATGCAGAGAGCGAAATTTGCAGTGTGCGTTAGGGTTTGTGGAAGAGAAGGAGAAAGGGAGAGAAACTGAAAAGAAGTTGAAACGGAGAAATGATGAAACGTGAAGGAGGAGAGTTGGTTTTTAAACAGTTTCGGACATGGCAAACTTTTTGAAGTGACGGGCATGAACGTGAAACCGCCAAAACGAAATTCTTTTACACGCGAGTATTAGGCGCGTGTGTGTACACGCGGTTGATATTAATCTAGTTGAGAATGTGTGGACTTGTTTGGATTACGGTAAGGGATGGAAAACGGGGAAAGTATACTTCAGCCTCAGGTAAGGAATTAATGGGGAAAAGGAGTCTTGTTTGGTTTGCAGCGAATTGGTGATTGAAAGTGATTTAAAACTAATCATATAGATGTTGCTTTCTATACATATTTGAGATTTGTTAACACAATGTTTAATTATGGCTTAGTTACGATTTTGAGTGTTTATAATACTTTGGTTTGACTATTGATGTCATGTCACGCGAAATTTAAAAACACTAGTTTATAAACACTATTCTTTATATTTTACTATATAATTAAAATTGAAATAATTAAAATAATTTTTAAATATGATTTTATTGGTATAAAGATAAATTGTTTCTTAAAAAGTATAACTATTTTATATAAATGTTATATGATTATTAAATTATAAATTTTATTATTTTAATTTTAAAAAATTTAATATTTAAAATAATATATTTTTGCATATGTTAGAATTTAAATTTATGAACTCAAATAAAAACTCAATGCGTGATTTTATCTTTTTAGAAGTGGTGAAACTCAAATAAAAACTCAATGCGTGATTTTATCTTTTGAGAAGTGGTGAATTTTAAAAAATATACTCAGTCAATTAAGTATATTTAGTTGGAGTGATTCTTGTGTTGTTAGAAATTTTAGTTCAAAATGAGTTTAAAATTCATATTTTTCAAAATATCTACAATATAAGAAAAGTTGATCTTTTTCCAATATTGGCTCTGCATCCGGCACGTGGCTGCCTGAGAGAAGAGAGTTCCATTTTCTAATTTTCCTCCACGCCAGTTTTGTTCTCTCCACTTCCAATTTCAATCACTTACTACATTTCTTTCCTCCACCTTCCAATATACAGCGGTTACACATACACATGACTGTTTCTCTCTCTCTCTCTCTCTCTCTCTCTCTCTCTCTCTCTCTCTCTCTCTCTCTCTCTCTCTCTCTCTCTCTCTCTCTCTCTCTATCTATCTATCTATCTATCTATCTATCTCGTCCTTTTTGTATCTCTTTCTCTCTGTTTCGATTTCGATCTAACGATTTTCCTTTTGTTTAACTTTCACATGGCGAGGCTTCTAGTTCCGTCTTCTTCATCGATAGCTCCACTCATCAATTCCTTCACGCTAGATCATCCAACCATGGGATTTATCTTATAATTCTCCTTCTGCGTTTTTTAATGATCGCTGCATCTTATGTAATGGCTTTATTCAATATGTCGCTGATCGACTCGAGTTTTTAGTACTTTGATTCAATTTGAATTTTATCAAATGTTATTATTTGTCATAACAAATTGAGGTGTGGAAATTTTAGAAGGTGAAAATGAAATCAAACGTTTTAGTACTTTGATTTTTTTATGCTGATACTTTTGATTTTCAGGTTTTTTCATTATGTTGATGAAATTGAGGTGTGCCAATTGACTCTTGCCAATCCACTCAATTGAATTCCATCAGGTTCATTTTCTTTCTTCAATCACACTTAAATGTGGTTTATCCTCGATAGTTGTTTGTATTAATGTCAGAGAGATATCAAAAATGAAAACCTTGTGTGTTATATATTTCCCTTTTCTTTCTTTACAGATGTATGAGCTGGTAAATCAAAAATCAGCAGTACATGGAAAAATACCTTATGGCTATTTTAATGCACTTTTTGATTTGAGTGGTGATTGGCTTCGAGATGCTTCTGACATTAAATATCTTGCTTTTGATGGGTATTTCATTTCTCTCTACTGTTTTCACTTGACTGCTCTCCACTTGTACTGCAAGAGGAAGTAAAGAAGTCTGTTCCAGCTCAGTGGGGTCTCGCTGCATTGTCTAGGTAAACAAACACTAGGCCGAAATATTTTATACATGAACAGATCATGGGATTTGTGTTTTCTGGTGTAAATAACATGTCTCTGCATTCCATTAATTTTCTTGATATTGAATTGAATTTAATGTTAGAATGCTTTGTAAGTGAAACAATCTAGCATGGTAATTGAACTTAACGGTTTGAATGATGTGTAATTTTGGGTTGTTGAGTATATGATGCTGATTGAGTTTGTTAGGCAGGTTCATCCAGACATATGGTACGACAGTGTCCTTCTTTTCTATAACCTTCAAGAACAAGGGCATGCTGATATTTGGCATACAGGGCAATAAAGCAAATGGATGACTACAAGGTTTTAGCGACTATTGGAGCGCCTGGAAAACATGTGAAGACGCTTTAGTAAAACTTCTACTTCTTTCAGCAGCAACTTTCTCCGACCGTCCTTATTATCTATTTTTTGGTTGGCTGAATTTTCTGTTCAATTTTCATTTGAGTAATGATTTGGGTTGGTTGAGTTTTCTATGTAGTTTCAAACAACCCCCGACAATCGTTTCTCCAACTCCGACCGATTCGTACTCCTCATCTCGCGGCCTTCCTAAAGTCTTTTGATTTAATTTTTGATTGGTTTGGTGTTGATGATGCTCACGGGTTTGTGCGATATGTTGGAACTGGTGAACACCTTCCCTGAAGAGATGTCTCTGTTGGAAAGCATGTGAAATATATTCTCAGGTAATAAAATACTTATGATACATAGAGATACATAGTCTTTCATTGTTATAGAATTGAACTGTGTATTGTTGAAGAAAGTTAAATTATGCGGCCTGCTATTAACTTTTTCTATGTGAAATTAATTCATTGCAGAAAAGAGTGTATTTGATTTTAGAGTTTGCACCTAAAGGTGAACTTTACAAGGAATTACAGAAATACAAATATTTTAGTGAAAGACGTGCAACTACTGTAAGTACTAATTTCCCCACATCGCATCTGATGTGATTTTTTTCTTGGTAATTTGAACTAACACGTAAAATAGGGCCTGCATTTGATTGGTTATGTGGCTATATTCTTAAATTGACCAGTATATGTTGTTATTTTTTGGTTGAGGTAATATGTTGCATCATTGGCCCGAGCCCTTATATATTGCCATCGAAATCATGTAATTCATAGGGACATTAAACCAGAGAACCTTCTTATAGCTGCTCAGGTGACCGCCATTATTCTTAGATGTTTCTTTTATGGTCTTTTGGATGTTGTCTTCCTTCATCTTATGCTCATTATGCCATAATTTTTTTCATTATCAAGGCAAATTAAAGATTGCGGATTTCGGATGGTCGGTACACACATTCAACCGCAGGAGGACCATGTGCGGCACCCTGGATTACCTTCCACCCGAGATAGGTAAGTTTAGATGACATGAATTTTCCATATTAAGTATGTTTGTTTCTCTATATGATGAGCCTAAACTCTGGATGTTTCGACAGTGGAGAGTGTAGAACATGATGCAAGTGTTGATATATGGAGCCTTGGCGTTCTTTCCCATGAGTTTCTTTACGGAGTCCCGCCTTATAAGGCCAAAGAACATTCTAATACTTATAGCAAGGTAGCAGTGACTAAGCAATTGAAGTTGTATCATCATGCATGAGTTTTGTAGTATCTTCTTGTGTAGTATCTTCTAATTGATACAAGGTCAGTTATCAACCAATACTAGGCCTAACAAACACTCTCGTAATCTGAAAACATATAAAAATCAGATTAAGAGATAACTATCTAATTTTTATGGAAATGACATACTCCAAGTCTTGTTCTCATAGTGTAGAATGAATATAACTTTAAAGGCTTGATTAATATCTCAATGATTCTATCTTTAGATAGACCTCTTAGAAAGTGAAATCTAACGTTTATGTGCTTGCATGGAAGATGTTAGGTTTAAGTTAGAGTTGTTGTCTCACATTGTATGATTGGATTCTTCGATAATTTAATGGTGGAGTTGTAGTCACACATTATAATTATGCCATGTTCATGAGTTTGTCAAAGCCGATGTAGAATGTTTCTAAGTCACAATCTTTGACAAGCACACGAGGTTTCTGCTACAAATTCAACTTTAGTGGTAGAGAGTAACTATAGGTTGTTTCTTTGAAGACCATGAGATTGAGCCTGAACCAAGCATAAAGACATAACTTGAAGTGCTTTTCCTGTCATCACTATCTCCTACATAATCAGAGTCTGGCCACCCTTGCAGCAAATGTTCATCACTTCTCTTGTAAAAAACATCAAAGTTCATAGTTCACTTTAAGTATCTAAAGATTCTCCTTACTGCAGCCAGATAAAATCCAGTTGCTATTTTCATATATTTGGCCACTAAACTCACTGAATATGTCATATCCAGCCTTGTTGCAAGCTTATACATCAAGCATCATACTATTTGTTTGTATTTTATGACATCAAAAGGCTTGCCTTGTTCATCCTTTGTTAGCCTACACCCTAGAACAATAGGATTACACACCTTGTTACATTGATCCATGTCAAATTTTGTAAGGATCTTCTTTGCTTACTTCTATTGATGTATGAAAATCCCCACATTTTCCTATCTTGCCTCCACTCTTAGAAAGTATCTCATCTTGCCCAGATCAATCATGAAAAATTTCTTCTTCATTGATTCTTTGAATCCTTCAAACATCTCATCATTGTTGCTTGTGTAAATCAAGTCATCTACACACAAACTAATAATTAGGATGTTGCCTCCATTTTGCTTCACAAACAAGGTATGTTCATGGGGGCATTTTTCAAAGTTTTCTTGACTGAAGTAGGCCTCAATTTTGTTGTTCCAGACCGTTGATGCATGCCTAAGGTCATAAAGAACCTTCCTCAATTTATAGACATTTTCTCTTCATCCTTTCTCATAGTTCAAGGGTTGATCGACATAGACATCTTGGCCACACCCCAAAAACTTCATTGTAGTCTATGTCATATTGTTATGAGTATCATTTGGCCACAAGTCTTGCTTTTTGCTTCTCCACCTCTACCTTTGCATTGCACTTTGTCTTCCACTTACGACCAATCCTCTTGACTCCTGGTGGTACGTTGACTAATTTCCATATGTCATTCTTCTGAATGAATCTTCTAATCCATTTCCTTTGCCCGCTGCACACTTGGTCCCCACGAATAAATTTGATTTCATGGATGGATCAGTTCCAGATCAATTAAATTTTAATCTTAGTTACAAAGCTTTGAGTCACCGCAACATGTTAATTAATTCATGGATAATGAATTCTGTGAAGAGCTCTATTGCTCAGAGCGTTCCTACTAAATTGATGCTTGGAATGAAGGAACAATTTTCTCGTGCTGACTTCATCAGAATTTCAGAGTTACAAATCGATATTTATAAACTCAAGCAAGATACTTACATTGGTTCAGAAATTTCCATTGCATTAAAAGTACTAAAACACAGACTGATTCCTAACAAAAACACCACCCACAAAAAGATGTGCCCAACCAAGGTTGAAATCAATTCCAGAATCCATACATGTATAACAGAACATGTATGTGGGTTTAGAAACATACTCTTGTAGATGCATTACAAGCAAAATGTAGACCAGGAACAAGGAGGGGGGAAAATCACAGTAACACAGTCGAAAATTATAAATTTATAACTGCATTAACAATAAAAATTATAGAAATATCCCAGGTGCTAATGAACATTTCTGCCACTCATACCAAATAAGAAAGAAAGATCTCTTTAGCTACCAAAAAACTGGATCACTGTCACTTGGATGGAAGGAAAGGGGTAAAAGTAAATTGCCATAATATAATATCAAAAACCACTAGATTATTCCCAGCCGGTTGCTTGGATAGTTTCAACTCCGGGAGCAGATGTTTCTTGTGGTGGTGGAACAGCTTCACCCCAGTCCCCTGCAACTGCAAGATAACTGTACATCAGCAAAACAGGAAACCATTCTAAAAAAATTAAATAAACCAATAGAGAATTAATTAACAAGTAAATCAAACTAAATGTTGTTAGCAAATGTCAATAACAGCCATAAAGAAAATTTGAGATCAAGGGAGATCAAAGTTGTTAAGAAATTTTTAGTTTATTCTAAATGTTTTTACAACAGCACTTAATTGTGTACCAGCTTCTGGGGCTGTCCAGTTGACAGCAGGAACTGCTGGAATAGGTTGTGGAACAGCATCAGACCAAGACTGATCGATTGCAGCAGGCCACTGACCATCAATGGGGTTAGCAGTTGCATTAAAGTCAGCAATGGCATAATCTGGAGCAGGAACTTCATCCTCCTCTTCCTGCTTAGCCTCCTCTGGTTCTCTGTAGAAGAATAGATCAACCTGCATCAAAGAAAACATTAGAAAATCAAAACCTGTGAACTTAACCGAAGGAACAAAAGAATGTCATGTATTCATTCATACTTAATCTAACAATTACAAAGCAAAAAACAGTTTACCATGACATCCCATTTTAGACCGGGGCGAATTGTACCACGCATCTGCAACACCATCCTAGCCAAAAGCCAAAAGAGACAACCTATGCTATGCTTCCCTTTGTTGTTGGCAGGAATTCCAATGTCAACATATCGCATAGGAGAATCAGTGTCACAGAAAGCAATTGTGGGAATATTCCCAAGAGCTGCTTCTTTAATTGGCTGCACACAAACTTACCATCATAAAACATTAACCTAAACTAAAATAATGCAAAACTCATAAAGGGCAATGCACAAAAAAACTAATAAACCCATCAATTTAACCCCTAAACTATCACTCTCGTCAAATTAGTCCATAAAACGACGAAAGAACAAACCTGGTGATCAGTTCTTGGATCAGTGAGGATAAGAAGCCGAGGCTCACTGAACGAAGTTTGAAGCTGATTAGTAAAAGTTCCAGGAGTGTGTCTTCCAGCGATGGCATGAGCACCAGTATACTGAGCAAATTTGAGAACAGCTCTCTGTCCATAAGGTCTAGCAGATTGAACAATAATATCCTGAGGGTTCTCAATTGCAACAATAACCCTAGCAGCAAGTTGAAGCTTCTCCCATGTCTTTCCAAGGTTTATAATATAAATACCTAAATTAACACATTCAAACTAAAAATCTGAAGAAAAAAATATAGGAAACTTATTCAAAGTTTGTGATTTTGATCTGTGTTTACCGTCGTTGCGGCGCTTGAAGATGTAGCGTTCCATTTGGAAGTCGCAGTTTTTGGTGCCGAGATGGACGTCCGCTGCCAGCATCAACTGGATGTCGGATTCTTTCTGGGAGAGTTGACGGGGCGGGGCGGTGGCGGAGTTTGTCGCCATGGTTGCTGTCGACGGAGGAAGGTCGAGTTACGGTGCGGCGGCGCTTGAACGGTTGTGAAATCTGAGGGAGGTGAGTTGAGTAGGGTTTTGAAACTAGGGAATGTGAGAGTTTGGGAAGATTTTACTTTCGACGCCTCAGATTTTACTTCTGCACCCCCGCGAAATGAGGAGGGTGGTGTATAATGTATATTATTTATCAATTGGCGGGTAAATTACGGTCCAAGCTTTTGATAATGGGACTTTAATAAACACCTTGGCCCAAAATATTCAATTTTTTTTTAGCAACTTCTTTTTCCACCCTTATAACTTGTTACAAACCCTAGGTAAAAATTTAAAAATATCTTTAACTTTTAGAGATGTATCTCCAAACGTATTTATTTTTCACAAAATCGAACGTAAAAGAGTAAAACACTCTATTATATTTAATTTCAGAGATACGTATCCGAAAACACCATATTTTTATTTTAAAAAATAGTGTTTTTGAGTATGCATATCCGCAAGTGTCATGTTGTATATATTTTTTTAGTTTATTATTAAGTGTATCCAGATAGATAAACCTAATAGTCATGCATCAACAATGCAATAAATATTGGCGAAGTTTTGATTTTCTCATTGCACCATGAGGATACGTAGACACAAGATTTCAAAATCTTTGTGAGCCCAATAAACTTAAAAATAAAAATCCTTCTTTTTTTTTTCTCTTTCTCGTAATAAGTAGAAGATCGCAAACTTTCACGCTAACATTCATTCACCTGACTAACTAAATGGATACTGTTGAGCCCAACAGATGTAAGAGGTGTTAATATTTCCTCTTGCATAACCGACTCCCGGACCTGTTTATGGTTGCGACGACCATTTCTTTTTCCTTGTGGGTTTTATTCGACATTTTTTCTTTTTTTCTCTTGGAATGAATAAAGATCGACGACGACTCTGTTGTATTCCGAGCGTGCGATACGCTCGGGTGTTTTTCGCGTCGCGACACTGCTCTCATAGTTTTTCTTGGTGTTTCTCTTCCCCGAATTATTTGTCTTTTCTACATCTGGTTTACTCTCTTCACTACAAAATCCTTAAGTCTTCACTCTACATGCCCAAACCACCTAAGTTTATTTTCCATCGTCTTCTCTACTATAGGCATAACCCCGACACTCTCTCTAATATTTTCATTTCTAATTTTATCATGTCGAGTCTTACCTTATATCTGCCACATCATCCTCATCTCTGCTACACTTACTTTATTCTCGTGATTATTCTTAACCGTCCAACATTTTGTCCCGTAGAAAATTGTAGGTCTTAAGTCCGATAAAACTTTCCCTTCAACTTGAGCGGTATCATTGTGTTACCTAAAATACCTTTTGCCTTTTCTCCATTTTAACCACCCAACTTGAACTTGATGATTTATATTCCCTTATATTTCTTTATCATTTTATTTTGGGTTAAATACCTTTTACCCCTGCCAAATAAGCGAGTTTTGATTTTTCCCCCCTTAAAAAAAATTTTGTTGCACAGCCCTTACCAAATGCAGATTTCAACCATTTAAACCTTTTATCATGATTTTACCTAGGACACCAGGTTACCATCCTACGTGTAAGTTGCTATTTTTTTTACTGTTACTAATGCCACGTAAGTCAGAGTATATAACGCATTGTTTTACTGTTCTCATTTTACCCCCTGAAAAAAATTAGGGTAAACATTTCTGAAAAAAGTAAGGTGACAATGGCGAAGAGGTAGAAGAAGACGAAGAAGGTGCCGCAGACAAGCAAGACGGAGAAGAAGACGCAGCAGTCGAGCCAGTCCAAGAAGACGACGCGGTTAAGCAACACGACACAGTCAAGCCAGAGTAAGAAGACGATGCAGTCAAGCCAGTCATCCAAGAAAACCAAGGTCGTGAACCGGGACGAACGTGTAGAAGAAGAAGTTATTGAATATGGAAAGGTACGAATTTTAGGATTTAACAAATTTTAGGGTTTGTCATCATTTTAGGGTTTAACAAATTTTTCATTTCCTTTAAAAATTTCAAAATATGCATTTAATCAGTGTTGTTTTCCATCATGGAGGGGAATTTGTTAGCATGAGTGATGGGGTTATGATATACAGGGCAGGGGTAACGACACATGTTAATGACATTCACATTGACAACTTTACTATGGTTTGCATTAAGAAGCTGTTGAATGAGTGGGGTTACAATGAAGGCACATTCAGGGTATGGACAAAGGTTGTTGAAATTGATCCCAACTTTTTCCAAATTAAGAAAGATGATGACTGTTATGATGTAGCTGCATTTTCTTATGCCAATGAAGTTGAGGGTGTCATCTATGTAGAGCATAATGTAGTAGATGTTTCATTTTCAGTTGTTAGTCCTAGATGTGTTAATGAAATAGATGTGATGGATAATTGTGATGAAGATGGAGTGGAAGGATTGAGAGATAGTGAGGATGAACGTGCCACTGGTTTGTGTTAGAACAAGATTTGTTCTGATCAATTATCTTAGTTTTGATGATAACAATAATATGAATTTTGCTTAAGATAATATGGTACTCTAATCCAATGCAATTTCCTTTTCAGGAAATATATAAAGAGTACGCATAATTCAGCGCTCAGAAGCTTTGTCTCAAATGGTTCAGCATGCAACATCAGAACATGGTCTGGCAAGACATCAGAAGATGGTCGAAGCAGAATCAGAACATGGGTCTATGGAAGCATCAGAAGAACAAGAGAACAGAAGCACTGAAGTTCTGATGGTATCACGCTCAGAAGCACTTCAAGGTCAGAAGATCAGAAGATGCTATGCACCAAGCTGTTTGACTCTGATGATATTCAAACGTTGTATTCACAAACATCAGATCAGAAGGAAGTACAAGTGGCAAGCTACGCTGACTGACAAAAGGAACGTTAAAAGCTATTAAAGGCTACGTCAGTAGACACAGCGTGAACAAGGCTCGAGGTAGTTGACAAAAGCGTATAACATTAAATGCGATGCTGTACGGAACACGCAAAGCATTAAATGCACTCAACGGTCATCTTCTCCAACGCCTATAAATATGAAGTTCTGATGAGAAGCAAGGTTAACGATTCTGTATCAAAACAACTCAAATTAACTTGCTGAAACGCTGTTCAAATTCAAAGCTCAGAATCTTCATCTTCATCAAAGCTCACTACATTGCTGTTGTAATATATTAGTGAGATTAAGCTTAAACGTTAAGAGAAATATCACAGTTTGTGATTATAGCTTTTAAGAAGCATTTGTAATACTCTTAGAATTGATTACATTAAGTTGTAAGGAACTAGAGTGATCGTGTGGATCAGAATACTCTAGGAAGTCTTAGAGGTTATCTAAGCAGGTTGTAACTAGAGTGATCGTGTGGATCAGTAGACTCTAGAAAAGTCTTAGAGGGTATCTAAGCAGTTGTTCCTGGAGTGATCAGTGTGTGATCAGAAGACTCTGGAAGACTTAGTTGCTGACTAAGTGGAGAACCATTGTAATCCGTGCGATTAGTGGATTAAATCCTCAGTTGAGGTAAATCATCTCTGCGGGGGTGGACTGGAGTAGTTTAGTTAACAACGAACCAGGATAAAAATAACTGTGCAATTTATTTTTATCTGTCAAGTTTTTAAAGCTACACTTATTCAAACCCCCCCTTTCTAAGTGTTTTTCTATCCTTCAATTGGCATCAGAGCGCCGGTTCTAAGGTGCAAGCACTTAACCGTGTTTAGAAAAGATTCAGGAAGAGAAAAACGCTTCAGTAAAAGATGGTTGATGAAAGTGAAAAGTCTACACCTGCATCTACATCTGGCTCTGCTGAGCAATACAACGGTAACAATGGTTATACTAGACCGCCGGTATTTGATGGTGAAAACTTTGAATACTGGAAAGATAAACTGGAAAGTTACTTTCTTGGTCTAGATGGTGATCTATGGGATCTTCTGATGGATGGTTACAAACATCCAGTAAATGCCAGAGGCGTAAAGCTGACAAGGCAAGAAATGAATGATGATCAGAAAAAGCTTTTCAGGAATCATCATAAATGCAGAACTGTTTTGCTGAATGCTATCTCTCATGCTGAGTATGAGAAGATATCTAACAGGGAAACGGCCTATGACATATATGAGTCCTTGAAAATGACTCATGAAGGAAATGCTCAAGTCAAGGAGACTAAAGCTCTAGCTTTAATCCAGAAGTATGAAGCCTTCAAGATGGAGGATGATGAAGACATTGAAAAGATGTTTTCAAGATTTCAAACTCTTACTGCTGGATTGAGAGTTCTTGACAAGGGATACACCAAGGCTGATCACGTAAAGAAGATCATCAGAAGCTTACCCAGAAGATGGGGTCCTATGGTGACTGCATTCAAGATTGCAAAGAATCTGAATGAAGTTTCTCTGGAAGAGCTTATCAGTGCCTTGAGAAGTCATGAAATAGAGCTGGACGCAAATGAGCCTCAAAAGAAAGGTAAGTCTATTGCATTAAAATCCAATATCAAGAAATGCACTAACGCTTTTCAGGCTAGAGAAGAAGATCCTGAAGAATCAGAATCTGAAGAAGAAGATGAACTGTCTTTGATCTCCAGAAGGCTAAATCAACTCTGGAAGACCAAGCAAAGGAAGTTCAGAGGCTTCAGAAGTTCAAAGAAATTTGAACGTGGAGAATCTTCTGATGACAGAAGATTTGACAAGAAGAAGGTCATGTGCTATGAATGCAATGAGCCTGGACACTTCAAGAATGAATGTCCAAATCTTCAGAAGGAAAATCCCAAGAAGAAGTTTCATAAGAAGAAAGGTCTTATGGCAACCTGGGATGAGTCAGAAGATGATTCAGACTCTGAAGATGAGCAGGCTAACTGTGCGCTGATGGCGATAGAAGATGACGGATCAGAATCTACATCAGAATCAGATTCTGAAGAGGTATTTTCTGAACTTACTAGAGATGAGTTAGTTTCCGGTCTAACTGAACTTCTGGAACTCAAGTCTCAGATCAGTCTCAAATACAAAAAGCTGAAAAAGCTATTTGAATTTGAAACAAAGAAGCTTGAGTTGGAGAATTCTGAATTAAAAGAAAAACTTTTAAAATTATCCAATAATGTTGGATCTCCTTCTGATTCAGAAAAATCCACTCCTAGTCTAAACCATATTCTGAAAGAATATGATTTAAGTTTCAGGAAGTTCTTATCTAGAAGTATTGGAAGAAGTCAGCTAGCTTCTATGATATATGCTGTGTCTGGAAACAAAAGAGTCGGCATTGGTTTTGAGGGTGAAACCCCATACAAACTTGAACCTGTTGATGAAATGAAATTCACATACAAGCCATTGTATGATCAGTTCAAGTATGGCCACTCCCATGATATTAGGCACACTTCACATGCTCAAAGTTTTCACATAACACACACCAAAAAGCATGTGACACAACCTAGGAAATATCATGAAACTCACATTAAAAATTATCATGTTGTTCCTCCTATTGCTTACAATGTTAAACCCAAGTTCAATCAGAACTTGAGAAAATCTAACAAGAAAGGACCCAAGAAAATGTGGGTACCTAAGGATAAGATTATTCCTATTGCAGATATCCTTGACTGCAAAAAGGACAAAGCACAACATGTCATGGTACCTGGACTCTGGATGCTCACGACACATGACAGGAAGAAGGTCTATGTTCCAAGACCTGGTGCTTAAGTCTGGAGGGGAAGTCAAGTTTGGAGGAGATCAGAAGGGCAAGATAATTGGCTCTGGAACTATAAAGTCTGGTAACTCTCCTTCCATTTCTAATGTACTTCTTGTAGAAGGGTTAACACATAACCTCTTATCTATCAGTCAATTGAGTGACAATGGTTATGATATAATCTTTAATCAAGAGTCTTGCAAGGCTGTAAATCAGAAGGATGGCTCAATCCTATTTACAGACAAGAGGAAGAACAACATTTATAAGACAGATCTGCAAGATCTTATGAGTCAGAAGGTGACTTGTCTTATGTCTGTTTCTGAAGAGCAGTGGGTCTGGCACAGAAGATTAGGTCATGCTAGTTTGAGAAAGATTTCTCAGATTAACAAACTGAATCTTGTCAGAGGACTCCCTAATCTGAAATTCAAATCAGATGCTCTTTGTGAAGCATGTCAGAAGGGCAAGTTCTCCAAACCTGCATTCAAGTCCAAGAATGTTGTTTCTACCTCAAGGCCATTAGAACTCTTGCACATTGATCTGTTTGGCCCAGTCAAAACAGCATCTGTCAGAGGGAAGAAATATGGATTAGTCATCGTAGATGATTATAGCCGCTGGACATGGGTAAAATTCTTGAAACACAAGGATGAGACTCATTCAGTGTTCTTTGATTTCTGCATTCAGATTCAATCTGAAAAAGAGTGTAAAATCATAAAGGTCAGAAGTGATCATGGTGGTGAATTTGAGAACAGATCCTTTGAAGAATTCTTCAAAGAAAATGGTATTGCCCATGATTTCTCTTGTCCTAGAACTCCACAGCAAAATGGGGTTGTAGAACGAAAGAATAGGACTCTGCAAGAAATGGCCAGAACCATGATCAATGAAACCAATATGGCTAAGCATTTCTGGGCAGAAGCAATAAACACTGCATGCTATATTCAGAATAGAATCTCTATCAGACCTATTCTAAATAAGACTCCTTATGAATTGTGGAAGAATAGAAAGCCCAACATTTCATATTTCCATCCTTTTGGATGTGTATGCTTTATTCTGAACACTAAAGATCATCTTGGTAAGTTTGATTCCAAAGCACAAAAATGTTTCCTTCTTGGATATTCTGAACGCTCAAAAGGCTACAGAGTATACAATACTGAAACATTGATTGTAGAAGAATCAATCAATATCAGATTTGATGATAAGCTTGGTTCTGAAAAACCAAAGCAGTTTGATAATTTTGCAGATTGGGATATTGATATATCAGAAGTTGTTGAGCCAAGAAGCAACGCATCAGAAGCAGAGCTTCTCAGAAGCAAAGAATCGGAAGATCAAGTATCAGCTTCTCTGGAGAATCTAAGCATTTCTGAAGAACCATCTGTCAGAAGATCATCCAGACTCATCTCTGGTCATTCAGAAGATGTCATTCTTGGAAAGAAGGATGATCCAATTAGAACAAGAGCATTCCTTAAGAACAATGCAGACTGTCAATTAGGTCTTGTATCTTTGATCGAGCCAACTTCTGTTGATCATGCTCTAGAAGATCCAGACTGGATAATTGCTATGCAAGAAGAACTGAATCAGTTTACAAGGAATGATGTTTGGGATCTTGTTCCTAGACCAGATGGATTCAATATAATCGGTACAAAATGGGTCTTCAGAAACAAGCTCAGTGAGAAAGGTGAAGTGGTAAGGAACAAAGCCAGATTGGTGGCTCAGGGTTATAGTCAGCAAGAAGGGATTGACTATACAGAAACCTTTGCACCAGTGGCCAGGTTAGAATCTATTCGTCTATTAATTTCATTTGCCACTCAACATAACATCACTCTCTATCAGATGGATGTTAAGAGTGCCTTCTTAAATGGTTATATAGATGAAGAAGTTTATGTCCATCAACCTCCTGGTTTTGAAGACTCTATGTCTCCTAATCATGTTTTTAAACTAAAGAAATCATTGTATGGATTGAAACAGGCTCCCAGAGCTTGGTATGAACGCTTAAGTTCTTTCCTTCTGGATAATGGTTTCACTAGAGGAAAAGTGGACACTACTCTCTTTTGTAAAACCTTTAAAAGGGATATTTTAATTTGTCAAATATATGTAGATGATATTATTTTTGGAACATCTAATGCTACACTTGGGAAGGAGTTTGCTGAGTCTATGCAGGCTGAGTTTGAAATGAGCATGATGGGAGAACTCAAGTATTTCCTTGGAATACAAATAAATCAAACATCAGAAGGAACTTATGTTCACCAAACCAAGTATGTGAAGGAACTTCTGAAGAAATTTAATCTTCTAGACTGCAAAGAAGCCAAAACTCCTATGCATCCAACATGCATCCTAGGTAAGGATGAGGTAAGTAAGAAGGTAGATCAGAAGTTATACAGAGGTATGATTGGATCTCTTCTATATCTGACTGCTTCTAGACCTGACATTCTGTTCAGTGTTTGTTTGTGTGCTAGATTCCAATCAGATCCTAGAGAATCTCATTTAACTGCTGTTAAGAGAATTCTAAGGTATCTGAAAGGTACTACTAATGTTGGCTTAGTTTACAGAAAATCTAAAGAATACAACTTAGTAGGATTCTGCGATGCTGACTATGCTGGAGACAGAATTGAAAGAAAGAGTACTTCAGGAAGTTGCCAATTTCTTGGAAGTCATTTGATCTCTTGGTATAGCAAGAAGCAAGCAACTATTGCTCTATCAACAACAGAAGCAGAGTATGTCGCTGCTGCTGGTTGCAGTACACAGATGCTCTGGATGAAGAGTCAGCTAGAAGATTATCAGATATTTGAGAGTAACATTCCTATATTCTGTGACAATACTTCTGCTATATGTTTATCTAAGAATCCTATTCTTCATTCAAAAGCTAAACATATTGAGATTAAACATCATTTCATAAGGGACTATGTTCAGAAGGGTGTTATATCTTTAAACTTTGTTGATACAGACCATCAATGGGCTGATATTTTTACAAAACCCCTGGCTGAAGATAGGTTTAAGTTCATTCTGAAGAACATCGGTATGGATTTATGCCCAGAATGAGAAGATGAGAAGTTCTCATGTATGAGTATCTTCTGAAATGAAAATGGACTATTTTTTTTAATCAGAAGTTCTGATTGAAATCTTTTAGAAATTATGATTCGGTTATTACTAACGTTTCATTGTCTAAGTTGATTCAGAACCTCTTTTAAAGCAAAACAGCTGTAACGTTTTATCTCGGGATGGTAAACCTGTCGTTACTATTCATGGATAAGCGTGCGTACAGTTGAAGGGACGCCGACCATAGGTAACTGTGCTAGTCACCTCATTTGTCTTTATTATCTCTCCTCACGTCACGTAACATTAAATGCTTTTCATCATTTACTCTCTTTCAGTTTTTCTTTATATTCTTCAAACACTTTTCCTTCCCTCTCATATTTTCTCTATTCACTCTATCTTTTTGCATTCATATCAAACCCTAGCTGTTCATTATCTGCAAATCCATCATGAACTCTTCATCAAGCCCAGGAAACCATGGAAAAGATCAAAACAAAAAGAGGAAAGCTGTTGAAACATCTCCCTCCAAACCCAAAAAGATAAAGATCACCTATGACCCTCTCAAGGTGAATCCATTCGAAGCAATGTTATCTGGAAACTATTCTAGACGTGTGTTTCAACCCCCTGGTGAAAGCCCTCCATCATCTCCATCTTCTTCCTCATCTTGTTTCCTTCTAGACTCAACTTCCTCTTCATCTAACCTTTCCTCTCCCTCAACCCATTCCGAAGAAATCTCTTCATCTTCACCCGCTGAGAATGTTGTCTCTGATAAAGATTGTGGAAGATCTGCATCAGAACCAAGTCTCCCTGACCCCTCGCCTGGAAGCCCAAGAAGCAGTCAATGAGGCGTTTCACTTCTTCATGGCATGCTGGCACAGACTTTGTCTTAGCTAGGGTCTTAGGATTTGGTCTTAGTAGTTTTTCTTTCCTTGTTGCATCTGTTTTCCTGCATTCCTCTCCTGTAATCCTTCTTGTTGATTATAAATAAAAATTTCCTTGATTTACATTTCAGTGATTTTATTTGTCGTTTTATTCATCTGAATCTTTTGAAATATTCTTTTTGATGTTATGACAAAAAGGGGGAGAAAGATAAATGATAAATGATTTGATTAATCTATCAGTTGCTAGGTAAAGCTCCCACACATTTACTAACAAGAACTGCAAGTTCTATATGGTTTAAGTGTTTTGCAGGTATAAAGAAGTAAAGAGAATCTTCAAAGCAAACACAAGAAGCAAAACCATGGAAACTGAAGCAAGCTGAGTGCTGTCAAGCTTCAGAGATCAGAAGCACTGATAATAGAATTTGATCCATATTTGTCTATTTGATCTGACAAAATTCTATTTGCTCTGATACATTATTTTAGCCTATATGGCTCTGATACATATCATGTGTTCTAATATACATTTTATGTTCTGACTCGTTCATGCTGACTTTTGTCGTTTAGTTTTTGTTCTGTAACATTTCAGGATGTAGAGATGCTCAGATGATGCTCTGGTACATTCAACAATGTTCTGATACAAATCTAGCATGAAGTGATGTTGGTAGAAATTCAAAAGCTCTAAAGCTATCCGAGGGAAGCAGAAATCAGAAGCTGTGAATGTTCTAAAGATCCAGAAAACTCAAGTTCTGAAGCTGTCCTAAATGGAAGCAGAAATCAGAAGCTGTGAATGTTCAGAAGATCAAAGAAATTCAAGTTCTGAAGCTGTCCTAGATGGAAGCAGAAGTCAGAAGCTGTGAATGTTCAGAAGATCAACGAAATTCAAGTTCTGAAGCTGTCCTAGATGGAAGCAGGAATCAGAAGCTGTGAGTGTTCTAGGGATCTAAAGAAATTCTAGTTCTGAAGCTGTCCTATGGAAGCAGAAGTCAGAAGCTATGAATTCTCTGAAGACAAGAAGCTTATATGATCGTCTCTACCGAAATAATCAGGGAAGTCTTTTATTAAAGTTCTTCGAGTATTTATTTCAGGGGGAGATTATTTATCTCAGGGGGAGATTGTTAATCTCAGGGGGAGACATATTCATATGCTTATGCTATAGCTGTGTAATTTGTCTTTTGCCGTCTGTTCTTTCTGATCGCAAATTCATATCATTTATATATGTTTTTGTCATCATCAAAAAGGGGGAGATTGTTAGAACAAGATTTGTTCTGATCAATTATCTTAGTTTTGATGATAACAATAATATGAATTTTGCTTAAGATAATATGGTACTCTAATCCAATGCAATTTCCTTTTCAGGAAATATATAAAGAGAACGCATAATTCAGCGCTCAGAAGCTTTGTCTCAAATGGTTCAGCATGCAACATCAGAACATGGTCTGGCAAGACATCAGAAGATGGTCGAAGCAGAATCAGAACATGGGTCTATGGAAGCATCAGAAGAACAAGAGAACAGAAGCACTGAAGTTCTGATGGTATCACGCTCAGAAGCACTTCAAGGTCAGAAGATCAGAAGATGCTATGCACCAAGCTGTTTGACTCTGATGATATTCAAACGTTGTATTCACAAACATCAGATCAGAAGGAAGTACAAGTGGCAAGCTACGCTGACTGACAAAAGGAACGTTAAAAGCTATTAAAGGCTACGTCAGTAGACACAGCGTGAACAAGGCTCGAGGTAGTTGACAAAAGCGTATAACATTAAATGCGATGCTGTACGGAACACGCAAAGCATTAAATGCACTCAACGGTCATCTTCTCCAACGCCTATAAATATGAAGTTCTGATGAGAAGCAAGGTTAACGATTCTGTATCAAAACAACTCAAATTAACTTGCTGAAACGCTGTTCAAATTCAAAGCTCAGAATCTTCATCTTCATCAAAGCTCACTACATTGCTGTTGTAATATATTAGTGAGATTAAGCTTAAACGTTAAGAGAAATATCACAGTTTGTGATTATAGCTTTTAAGAAGCATTTGTAATACTCTTAGAATTGATTACATTAAGTTGTAAGGAACTAGAGTGATCGTGTGGATCAGAATACTCTAGGAAGTCTTAGAGGTTATCTAAGCAGGTTGTAACTAGAGTGATCGTGTGGATCAGTAGACTCTAGAAAAGTCTTAGAGGGTATCTAAGCAGTTGTTCCTAGGGGTGTTCAAAACCAAACCAACCCAATAGAAAACCGCAAACCAAACCAAACCAAACCGAAACCGCAAAAAACCGCACTTGGTTCGGATTAGTTTGGGTCATTTTTTCACAAAACCGCACGGTTCGGTTCGGTTTGCGGTTTGTATTTTGTAAACCGAACCAAACCGAATCAAACCGCATTATGTTACAACTTAAATATTACTTAACTCACATTCAACCCAAACTTAAACCTATTATACATTAGCCTTATGATTACGAACAATTTTCTCATCCTTACACATATAATTTCAGTCCCGATCTTCTCAAATATCTAATAACATTATCGCACATTCTTTGCCACATACATCTTCCCTCTTCTTCTATAATCTCTACTCTCTTATATTCTTTCTTTTTCAGCTTCTCATTTTTATGTAAATGTTCCGTATTTCAGTTTCGTTTTTATCGCACATCTTCTTCTCTAATCTCTCAACATTTTTTTTTCTTTTTCACCTTCACTAATCTATCGTCTCTTCTATTTTTTGTTTCATTATAATAATTTTTATATTATTTTATGCTATTATTTTATGTTTAATATTCAACTTTTGTCTAATTCAATTTTTACATATTTAATGGAAAATTGTTGTAAAAGATGACAAGTTTTGTTGTTATTTAATAGTGGATGAATGTCTAAATACAAAATTATGTCGTCATCTATATGTGTATGTATGACTCAATAAAATATTTGTAAAAAATCGAACCAACCGAACCGAACCAAACCGCATTAGTTTGGTTTGGTTTGGTTCGAATTTTTTTTAAAAGCCAACCGAACCAAACCAAACCGCACTATTTTTTCTCTTGCGGTTCGGATGATTTTTTTCGTCAAAACCGCCCAAACCGCACCGCGAACACCCCTAGTTGTTCCTGGAGTGATCAGTGTGTGATCAGAAGACTCTGGAAGACTTAGTTGCTGACTAAGTGGAGAACCATTGTAATCCGTGCGATTAGTGGATTAAATCCTCAGTTGAGGTAAATCATCTCTGCGGGGGTGGACTGGAGTAGTTTAGTTAACAACGAACCAGGATAAAAATAACTGTGCAATTTATTTTTATCTGTCAAGTTTTTAAAGCTACACTTATTCAAACCCCCCCTTTCTAAGTGTTTTTCTATCCTTCAGTTTGGAGGATGGGTTTGAGGACATAGATGTTTCTGTACATATGAAGGAAGCTCCTTCCCTATCAGATGTTATGAGGGGTTCAAAAAAGAAAGAAATGGAAGATGAAGATGAATATGTAACTGACGAGTTGGACAACTCAGACCCTGATTTATCAAATGAGTACAAGTTCACAAGTTTGAAAAGTTCAAAAAGGAGCATTTCAACAAGAATTTTAAATTTGAGTGGGGTATGGAATTTAATTCTCTTGATGAGTTTAGAGAAGTTATACGTGAGTGGTCAGTATTAAATGGTAGGGAAATAAAGTTTGTGAAAAACGAGAGCTACAGGGTTAGGGTGGAATGTAGGGCCAAGTGTGGGTTTTTAATACTTTGTTCAAAGGTGGGCCATAAACATACTTTTGCTATAAAAACAATATTTGATAAGCACACATGTGCTAGGGTTCTAGACAACAGATCTGCAAGCTCAAGGTGGGTGGCTAAGGTTGTCGTAAAAAAGATGCAAACATCACAAAGTGTTAGGATTACTGACATAATTTAAGACTTGAGGCATAATTTTTCTGTGGGCATCACTGTTGCAAGGGCATGGAAGGAAAAGCTCATAGCCAAGAGGATTCTTGAGGGAGATGTAGATAGGAAATATGCTAATTTGAGGAGGTATGCAGCTGAGTTACATAGAGTTAACCCTGGTAATACTGTGAGTATCACTGTCAACAGACCTAGCCCATCCATACAACCAAGATTTGGGTCCTTTTACTTTTGTTTTGATGGTTGCAAAAAGGGGTTCACTAATGGTTGCAGACCCTTTGTTGGGGTAGATGGGTGTCACTTGAAAACCAAATATGGGGGTCAGTTGCTAATTGCTGTGGGTAGGGACCCCAATGATCAGTATTTCCCTTTAGCATTTGGAGTAGTTGAAACAGAGACAAAGGAAACTTGGAAATGGTTCATTGATTTGTTGATGGGTGACATTGGGCAGGACAAAAGATATGTATTTATATCTGACCAACAAGGTTAGGGCTGTTAATTATATGTCTTTGTGAATATTTGTTGTTATTTGTGTAATATATTCAGCTTATTTGAGTTTGTGATTGCAAGGACTAGTTTCAATATTTGAAGACGAGTGAGTGGGTGGAATACAGGCTGTGTTTGAGACATCTATTGTTAGAACAAGATTTGTTCTGATCAATATTCTTAGTTTTGATGATAATAATGTATATGAATTTTGTATGAGATAATGTGGTACTCTAATACTATGCAATTTCCATTTCAGGAATTATATAAAGAGTATGCACAAAATCAGCGCAAGAAGCACTGACTCAGGAATTATAGTGTATCTCCTTCAGAGGTGGTTCACTAATAATAGACATTCTACCTTATGCACAATCAACTTTTGAAAATTCAATTCATGTATGGATATATATATATATATATATATATATATATATATATATATATATATATATATATATATATATATATATATATATATATATATTGGTCTTTTCATCACTGAATGTGCATGTGTACTTTCTAGGGATTAAATATATATGAACTATGAATCATAGTAACTGCTATAGATTAAAAGGCTAATGAAGTGGAATGGATGACTCAAGTTTGAGGTTTTTTCTGAAGTATTTGATAAGAGTTTCTCTGCATCTTTTCTTTGCTTTTTATAAATGTTGTCAATTGTATGGGGGATAAATTAATTAGTGTGTCAATTATAGGATAGACTAACAAAGATATGTGTTTGGTCTTCTACTATAGAAACAAATCTCCACATAGCCAATTATTTCTATGACTACCAAAGATAATTGTTTGGTATTCTACTAGAGGAATAAAAAGTATTGTTTTTTTTTTTTAGAGTGTCATTGACCATATAGAGAAGATTAACTAACATTGAAAATTGAATTATCTAATTTCTTGTTTTATATTTCTGAGCTTAATTTTCTGTGAAATTTTTAAATTTATTTTTATATTAGATATCACCGCTTACTATATTGACATCTAATTTGAAAACCTTTGTTTGATTGCATCAAGGTTAAAAAGTCTTGAAGGTTCATCCTTTCATCAATTCTCATCAATTCTCTCGTTTTCTTCAATTTGAGTATGGTGAGTTTACCATTGAATGAGTGTTTTATATTTTGTTGTGTGTTCGTTTATGGTTTAATATGGTGTAAAAGTCATTATAGTTGTTTCCATTTCTTCAATGTGTGTCAAGGTGTGTGTCTATGTTTGAAATTGGAAGATATAAATAGGTTATGTGACTTGTGTTAATGTTTGTGACTTGTATTACCAGTGATACAAAATCGATTATCTCAAAAAGATTTGAAACTTATTTTACAAGCTGCAAGATAGGTATATTATATTTTACTGTTCGAGCTCATATTTTAAATATTATAAAAATATTGATTAAGTTGAATTTGTAACTTATTTCAATTTATTTTCAATAGGCTACAGATACATATACATATAGTGCGTGTCCCAAACCAGACAAATTCTCAAAGTCCATGCTCGGAGGAAGATGGAAGAGATAAAGATTAGAAATTGAATTTATCTAAGATATGTTTTAAAAAAATGTTGTTGTAGAATCTATTTTCATGGTTATATATGTTTGTATGATTTGCTATTTTGACAATATAATTTAAATTTTTTATAAGGTTGCTGTAAATTTTGTGGGATGAATATTATTAAAATTTGATTATTTAAATAATATTAATTATAAAAAATAAATATTTGTAAAAAAATATTAATTATAAAAAAGAAATATTTGTAAAAGTAAAATAATAATTAAAAAATAAATATTTGAAAAAAAAGGACATATACCAATGGCTAATTTTGTCCTATACCAACAGAAATACGTAGTAGATAAAATTAATAAATGGTTTAATTATCCGTTGCTACAGTTCTAAAATTGTGGTTGGTATAAGCTATTGGGACGGAAAAATGCGGTTGGTATAGCGAATTATAGTTGACGGAAGTAAATGTCCGTTGGTATAGGTTTTTTGACTTTTACCAACGGTTTTTTAACCTTTACCAACGAAATTTTGCCGTTGGTAAATGTAAAATTTCTTGTAGTGCAACATCAGAACATGGTCTGGCAAGACATCAGAAGATGGTCAAGCAGAATTAGAACATGGTCTATGGAAGCATCAGAAGGACTTGAGATCAGAAGCAGAAGCACTGAAGTTCTCATGGTATCACGCTAAGAAGCACTTCAAGGTCAGAAGACAAGAAGATACTTTGCACCAAGCTGTTTGACTCTGATGATATTCAAACGTTATTTACACAAACATCAGATCAGAAGCAAGTACAAGATGGCAGGCTACGCTGATTGACAAAAGGAACGTTAGTAGCTATTAAAGGCAACGTCAGTAGACACGGCGAAAGCAAGGCTTGAGGTAGTTGACAAAAGAGTGAAACATTAAATGCAATGCTGTACAGATCACGCAAAGCATTAAATGCTCCCAACGGTCATCTTCTCAAACGCCTATAAATAGAAGTTCTGATGAGAAGCTGAATACAACACTTGCGCAAATATACAGAAACACTGTCAAATTCAAAAAGCTCTCAAACTTCATCTCCAACCTCACTACATTGCTGTTGTAATATATTAGTGAGATTAAGCTTAAACTTAAGAGAAAATCACAGTTGTGATAATAGCTTTATAAGAAGCATTGTAACTCTTAAAAGAAATTGTTTACATTTATTTGTAAGAACTAGAGTGATCAGGTTGTTGATCAGAATACTCTAGAAAGTCTTAGAGGGTATCTAAGCAGTTTGTTCCTAGAGTGATCAGGTTGTGATCAGTATACTCTAGAAGACTTAGAAGTTGTCTAAGTGGAAAACCATTGTAATCTTGTGTGATTAGTGGATTAAATCCTCAGGTGAGGTAAATCACTCCAAGGGGGTGGACTGGAGTAGTTTAGTTAACAACGAACCAGGATAAAAATCATTGTGCAAATTGTTTTTATCTTACAAGTATTAAAAGCTACACTTATTAACCCCCCCCCCTTTCTAAGTGTTTTTCTATCCTTCAATTGGTATCAGAGCTCCGGTTCTAAGGTGCAAGCACTTAACCGTGTTTAGAAAAGATTCAAGAAGAGAAAAACGATTAAGTCAAGATGGCTGGTGAATATCCAACAAATACATCTACATCTGGCTCTGCTGAGCAATATACTGGAAATGGTAACAATGGTTATACTAGACCACTAGTATTTGATGGTGAAAACTTTGAATACTGGAAAGATAAACTTGAAAGTTACTTCCTTGGTCTAGATGGTGACTTATGGGATCTGCTGATGGATGGCTACAAACATCCAGTGAAAGCTACTGGTGTAAAGCTTACAAGACAAGAAATGAATGATGATCAAAAGAAGCAATTCAAAAATCATCATAAGTGTAGGACTGTTTTGCTGAATGCTATCTCTCATGCTAAATATGAGAAGATATCTAACAGGGAAACTGCCTATGATATATGAGTCATTGAAAATGACCCATGAAGGAAATGCCCAAGTCAAGGAGACTAAAGCTCTTGCCTTGATCCAGAAATATTAAGCCTTCAAGATGGAGGATGATGAAAATATTGAGAAGATGTTCTCAAGATTTCAAATGCTAACTGCTGGATTGAGAGTTCTTGACAAGGGATACACAAGGGCTGGTCATGTCAAGAAGATCATCAGAAGCTTGCCAAGAAGATGGGGTCCTATGGTGACTGCTTTCAAAATTGCCAAGAATCTGAATGAAGTCTCTCTTGAAGAATTGATCAGTGCTCTGAGGAGTCATGAAATTGAGCTGGATGCTAATGAACCTCAGAAGAAAGGTAAGTCTATTGCATTAAAATCTAATTATGAAAAATGCACTAACGCTTTTCAGGCTGAAGAAGTAGATTGTGAAGAATCAGAATCAGAAGAAGAAGATGAATTGTCCATGATCTCCAGAAGGGTAAACCAAATCTGGAAGAGCAAGTAAAGGAAGTTCAAGAACTTCAGAAGTTCAAAGAAGCCTGAAAGAGGAGAATATTTTGGAGGCAGAAGATCTGACAAGAAGAAGGTCATCTGCTATGAATGCAATGAGCCTGGACACTTCAAGAATGAATGTCCAAAACTTCAGAAGGAGAATCCCAAGAAGAATTTTCATAAGAAGAAAGGTTTTATGGCAACATGGGATGATTCAAAATCAGAATCAGAATCAGACTCTGAAGGAGAGCAGGCAAACCTTGCACTGATGGCCACAGTGGATGACGGATCAGAATCTACATCAGAATCAGATTCTGAAGAGGTATTTTCTGAACTATCTAGAGAAGAGTTAGTTTCCAATTTAACTGAACTTCTGGAACTCAAGGCTCATCTTAGTATCAAATACAAAAAGCTGAAAAAGCTATTTGAATTTGAAACTAAGAAGCTGAAAGTGGAAAATTCTGAACTGAAGGAAAAAGTTTTAAAATTATCCAAAGATATTGGATCTCCTTCTGAATCAGAAAAATCCATTCCTAGTCTCAATCACATTCTGAAAGAATATGACTCGAGCTTCAGAAAGTTTCTATCTAGAAGTATTGGCATAAGTCATCTTGCTTCTATGATATACGGTGTTTCTGAAAACAAAAGGATTGGCGTTGGCTATGAGGGTGATATCCCACGTAAATTTGAACCTGTAGATGTTTTGAAAATCACATACAAGCCATTGTATGATCAGTTCAAATATGGCCACTCACATGATATTAGGCTCACTTCACATGCCAAAAGCTTTAACACTACACACACCAAGAAGCATGTGACACAACCTAAAAAATATCAGGCTGCCAAACCTAAAGAATATCATGTTGTTCCTCCTGTTACTTATCATGCTAAACCCAAGTTCAATCAGAACTTGAGGAAAACTAACAAGAAAGGACCCAAGAAACTATGGGTACCTAAGGAGAAGATAATTTCTGTTGCAGATATCCTTAGCAGCAAAGAAGACAAAGCACAAAATGTCATGGTACCTGGACTCTGGGTGCTCGCGACACATGACGGGAAGAAGGTCTATGTTCCAAGACCTGGTGCTTAAATCTGGTGGAGAAGTCAAGTTTGGAGGAGATCAGAAGGGCAAGATTATTGGCTCTGGAACCATAAGTATTGGTAACTCTCCTTCCATAACTAATGTACTTCTTATAGAAGGACTAGTGCATAACTTATTGTCCATAAGTCAATTAAGTGACAATGGTTATGACATTATCTTCAATCAAAAGTCTTGTAAGGCTGTAAGTCAGAAGGATGGCTCAATCCTATTTACAGGCAAGAGAAAGAACAACATTTATAAGGTTGATCTTTCAGATCTTGAGAAGCAGAAGGTGACTTGCCTTATGTCTGTTTCTGAAGAGCAATGGGTCTAGCACAGAAGATTAGGACATGCTAGTTTGAGAAAGATTTCTCAGATTAACAAACTAAATCTGGTCAGAGGACTCCCAAATCTGAAATACAAATCAGATGCTCTTTGTGAGGCATGTCAGAAGGGCAAGTTCTCCAAACCTGCTTTCAAATCTAAGAATGTTGTCTCTTCCTCAAGGCCGTTAGAACTTCTGCACATTGATCTGTTTGGACCAGTCAAAACAGCATCTGTCAGAGGGAAGAAATATGGATTAGTCATCGTAGATGATTATAGCCGCTGGACATGGGTAAAGTTCTTAAAACACAAGGATGAGTCTCATTCAGTGTTCTTTGAATTCTGCACTCAGATTCAATCTGAGAAGGAGTGCAAAATCATAAAGGTCATAAGTGATCATGGTGGTGAATTTGAGAACAGATTCTTTGAGGAGTTCTTCAAAGAAAATGGTATTGCCCATGATTTCTCTTGCCCTAGAACTCCACAGCAAAATGGAGTTGTAGAGCGAAAGAATAGGACTCTACAAGAAATGGCCAGAACCATGATTAATGAAACCAATATGGCTAAGCACTTTTGGGCAGAAGCAATAAACATTGCATGTTATATTCAGAATAAAATCTCCATAAGACCTATTCTAAATAAGACTCCTTATGAATTGTGGAAGAACAGAAAACCCAACATTTCATATTTTCATCCTTTTGGATGTGTCTGTTTCATTCTGAATACTAAAGATCATCTTGGTAAGTTTGATTCTAAGGTACAAAAATGTTTCCTTCTTGGATATTCTGAACGCTCTAAAGGCTACAGAGTATACAACACTGAAACATTGGTTGTAGAAGAATTAATCAATATCAGGTTTGATGATAAGCTTGGTCTTGAAAAGCCAAAGCAGGCTGAGAATTTTGCAGATATAGATATTGATATATCAGAAGCTGTAGAACCAAGAAGCAAAGTTTCAGAAGCTGAAAATCTCAGAAGCAAAGAATCAGAGGATCAAGTTGCTGCATCTTTAGAGAATCTCAGAATTTCTGAAGAGCCAACAGTCAGAAGATCTTCTAGACTCACCTCAGCTCACTCAGAAGATGTGATTCTTGGAAAGAAAGATGACCCTATCAGAACAAGAGCATTCCTTAAGAACAATGCAGAATGTCAATTAGGTCTTGTTTCTTTGATCGAGCCAACTTCTGTTGATCAAGCTCTAGAAGATCCAGACTGGATAATTTCCATGCAAGAAGAACTTAATCAGTTTACAAGGAATGATGTATGGGATCTTGTTCCTAGACCAAAAGGTTTCCACATCATTGGTACAAAGTGGGTTTTCAGAAACAAGCTTAGTGAGAAGGGAGAAGTGGTAAGAAACAAAGCCAGACTGGTGGCTCAGGGTTAAAGTCAGCAAGAAGGTATTGACTATACAGAAACCTTTGCACCAGTGGCCAGGTTAGAATCTATTCGCTTATTAATCTCTTTTGCCACTCAGCATAACATCACTCTGTATCAGATGGATGTTAAGAGTGTCTTCTTAAATGGTTATATAGATGAGGAAGTCTATGTCCACCAACCTCCTGGTTTTGAGACTCTAAGTCTCCAGAACATGTTTTCAAACTTAAGAAATCATTGTATGGATTGAAGCAAGCTCCTAGAGCTTGGTACGAAAGATTAAGTTCTTTCCTTCTAGACAATGGTTTCACTAGAGGACAAGTGGATACGACTCTCTTCTGTAAAACATCTAAGAAGGACATCTAATGCTTCACTTGGAAAGGAGTTTGCTAAGTCTATGCAGGCTGAATTTGAAATGAGTATGATGGGAGAACTCAAGTATTTTCTTGGAATTCAAATCAATCAAACTTCTGATGGAACATATGTTCATCAAACGAAGTATGTGAAAGAACTTCTGAAAAAGTTTAATCTTTCTGAAAGCAAAGAAGCCAAAACTCCTATGCATCTAACGTGTGTTCTAGGTAAGGATGAGGTAAGCAAGAAGGTTGATCAGAAGTTGTACAGAGGTATGATTGGATCTCTTCTATATTTAACTGCTTCTAGACCTGATATTTCATTCAGTGTTTGTTTGTGCACTAGATTCCAATCAGATCCTAGAGAAACTCACTTAACTACTGTTAAGAGAATTCTGAGGTATCTGAAAGGTATTACAAATGTTGGTTTAGTCTACAGAAGATCTAAAGAATACAACTTAGTAGGATTTTGTGATGTTGACTATGCTGGAGACACAATTGAAAGGAAGAGTACTTCTGGAAGTTGTCAATTTCTAGGAAGTCACGTGGTCTCCTGGTACAGCAAGAAGCAAGCTACCATTGCCCTCTCAACAACAGAAGCAGAATATGTTGCTGTTGCTGGTTGTAGCACACAAATGCTCTGGATGAAGAGTCAGCTAAAAGATTATCAAATATATGAGAGTAACATTCCTATCTTCTGTGATAATACTTCTGCCATATGTTTATCTAAAAATCCTATCTTGCATTCCAAAGCTAAACATATTGAGATTAAACATCATTTCATTAGGGACTATGTTCAGAAGGGTTTTCTCTCTTTAAACTTTGTGGATACAGACCATCAATGGGCTGATATCTTTACAAAACCCCTTGCTGAAGATAGGTTTAAGTTCATTCTGAAGAATATTAGTATGGACTTATGTCCAGAATGAGAAGATAAGAAGGTCTTACGTATGGCTAAGTTCTGAAATGTGTTGGGATTATGTTTTTATAAGAAGTTCTGATTATGATCAATTAGAAGTTCTGATTCTGTTATTACTAACGTTTCATTATCTAAGTTGATTCAGAATCTCTTTTAAAGTAAAACAGTTGTCACCAGTTTTTCCAGAAAATGAACACGTGTTCACTATTTTTGGACAAGCATGCGTGCAGTTGAGGAGACGCCGCCCTAGGTAACCGTGCAAATCATTTCATTTTGTCACTTTATCTCTCCTAACGTCATATCTCATTAAAAGCAAATTGATGTCATGTTTTTCTGTAATCATTTCACTTAAACCATATTGCAGTTATTATTTTCTTTTACCCAACCTTTTATATACTCCTCTTCATTTTCATTTCATCTTTTTCACTCTCTCTCTCTCCTCATTCGTCCCTCTCTTTTTGCATTCAACGCATAAACCCTAGTCTGTGTCTGCATCTTTGCATTTCACCATGAATCCTTCATCAAACTCTTCAAACCAAGCAGAAATGTCTTCCACTCAACTGGTTTTTAGCTAGCGTGGTTTTGCTCCATTGAAGACCTGTTCCATTCCTGCTTCAGAAATGGAAGTTCTATGTGAATCTTCAGTGGATGTTGAAAATCTGAAGATATATGGTTTCAAACCCGAAGCAAAGACAATGGCTCAAGGCTGGTCAAACTACCTTGATAGATTGATTGGACCAATTTATCCGGCTCTTGTGAAAGATTTCTGGGCTCATGCAACGGTTACCCCAACTGCTATCATCTCCTTCGTGTTAGGGCATGAAGTTGTGATAACTGAGAAGTTGATAAGGAAGTTGTACAACCTGGAAGATAAAGAAGGATGTACTGGTCCTCTTCATGGCAAAGTTTGTTGGGCACAGGTTGATAGACAAATATCAAATGCTACTGGTACTGAATCCCATAAAACTGGTGTGTTAAGGCCGTTCTACCAAGTTTGGGCTGAGATTATTCTGGGATCTCTCCATCATAGAAGAAGATCATCCTCCTCATCGTACATCAGTCCTGATCATAAATATACTCTCTTCTGCATTGGAAGAAGAATTGAACTCAACATCTCCAACATTCTCTTTCAAAATTTGAAGACGTCTATTGAAGAGTCAAGAGATGAAGAACGTGAGAAGTATCCTCACCTTCCAAAACTGCCATTCCTTTCGCCAGAATGATTTCAGATATTCTGATAGAAAGTGATTTGATGGATTCCCTAAGGACTATTGGAACGTTCAAGTTCTTTGGAGTTATTCAAGGGCACATTATTAATGGTTTTGATCTGCGAAGGTTGGAACTTATCAGGGAGATTACTTCTGTTCCTGTAATTCCCACAGATATTCTGACCAGAAGAATTCCGGTTGAAGGCTTTGCTACCTTGTTCCAAGCAGAACTTAAAAAGGCTGTTAAGCACTATCTGGAAGCGTCTGTAAGAGCTCAATCTTTTGTTGATCCTGCATGGACTCGTGGAAGAGTGCTTCCTTCTCTGGCTGACCTTCAGAAGAAGGATAAGAAGAAGCAAGAAGCAAGGTTGAAGAGAAATGCTCAAGAAGAAGAAGCCAAGAAAGCCAAGAAGCAAAGGGTCACCTTTGATCCTGTCAAAGTAAACTCCCAAGAATATCAAGATCAGCGCATCAGGGAGTCTTTCCGTACTAAGAGTACTACAATTTTTCCCAGGCAAGTATACCAACCACCTTCTTCTGAACCTCAATCTTCTACCCAACCTCCTTCTTCTGAACCTCACAACACATTCACCATTCCAAATCCTCCTCAACCATCTCTTTCTTCACCTGTTTTGAACCCCACTCCACTAAATGTCTATCCTCCCACATCTTCTGGTATCCCATCCTCATCAATCCTCCCCACAGATATTCCATCTTCATCCACCACAACAGCTCCACCTTCTCTATCACATCCCTTACCTCCCAGAAAATCCAACCCATATTTCCTCCTTTACCCTGACTACAAATTCACCTTCAACCCTCCTGAACCTGAACCTCATATCTTCCTGGAGTTGTTCAAGCATGAATTTGTCTCTAGGATGGATCTCTTGCGAGACGCCTTCCTCAATGATCTTGATGATGTTTCTACTAGAAACCTCTGGAGAAGCTTTCGGCAGGATTTTCAGGATGAAGCAATGAAAGTCTAGAAGAGACTAGTGGCTGATGCACCTGGTTATGCTGGCTATCGCCTAGAAGCTGATGATGGTGTATATTATCATCCCATCAGAAACAGGAGAGTTCTTGAGGAGAAGATGTTTGTTGATGAATTGCTGGATAATCCTTGCAGGGAAATTGTGGTCTGGAGACCTAAGTATCCAGTTCTGACTGGAGACTTCAAGTCACTGTTTGACTTTCTGAGGGAAAATCCTTCTGAGGAGGACCCCAATTTGGTTATTCCAGAAGTTGTTGATCCTCCAGAAGTTGAAGGTCCTTCTGCTCCAAGGAATCTTGCTGCCATTCTTCAAGCTCTTGAGAATGGAGATTCTAATCTTCCTGCTCCTGAGTATGAAGAAGATGCTCATATGGGAGAAGCTGATGCTGAAGATCATCCTGCTGAGACTATTCCTGTTGAGGAAAATCAAGATGATGATCTGACAATGGAAGCTGCTGTTGAGATTGTTGTCCCTCTGAACAGAAGTTATGAAGCTTCTTCTGGTGAACCCTCTCTTCTGGTGAAGACTCTAGAGGTTATTCAGAAGAACCAAGCTGAGCTAGCTTCTCGTATGGACAAGCAAGAAGATACCAATGCTGAGTTCCGCTCTTTCATGGAGAGGCAGTCTAAGAGCAATGCTGGGATTCATGACATGCTGGCCAAGATTATGTCTAAGCTAGGGTCGTCTTAGTTCTTTGTGTCTTAGTTGTTTCTTTGTTTCTTGCATCTGTCTTCTATGCATCTTCCTTTTACCTTCTGATAATTCTCTTTTGCTATCAATGAAAATTATCTTCTTTACTCTCATATTGTTTTGTTTTTCATCTGAATCTTTTGTGTTTTTGATATTATGACAAAAAGGGGGAGAAAATGTGATAAATGATCTGATTTATATTATCAGTTGCTGGGAGAAAGTCTCCACATTTCTAACAAGAATTTGCAAGTTCTGTTTCTTTAAGTGTTTTGCAGGATAGAAGACAATATTAAAAGCTCAACATGAGAAGCAAAGACATAGGAAAAGCAATTCTGTATGGAAACAAGCTCATGGAAATTGAAGCAAGTTGAGTGCTATGAAGCTTCAAAGATCAGAAACAAGAAGGAAGAATGTTATGATATTCTGATGATAGAATATGCTCTAACTCATTCTTGTCCCTTAAATGTTCTGATGCATGTTTTTGTTCTAAATATGCTCTGAAACATTATTGTTTATGCTCTGATACATATTATATATTCTGATACATATTTTATGTTCTGATTCATTCATGCTCTGACTTTTGTCGTATAGTTTGTTTTGTAACATTTCAGGATGTAGAGATGCTCTGATGATGCTCTGGTACATTCAACAATGTTCTGGTACAATCTAGCATGCAATGATCCAAGAAGAAATTCAAGCTCTGAAGCTGTCCTATGGAAGCAAGAAGCAGAAGCAGAAGCTATGAATGTTCTGAAGATCTAAGCATATGTGATCGTCTCAACTAAAATTGAAAATACTCAGGGAAGTCCTTTATTTATAAATTTCTTCCAGTATTTATTTCAGGGGGAGATTATTTATCTCAGGGGGAGATTGTAAATCTCAGGGGGAGACATATTCACACACTATGTTTATATGCTTATGCTATAACTATGTAATTGTCTTTAGCCGTCTGATATTCTGATTGCAAATTCATATCATTTATATATGTTTTTGTCATCATCAAAAAGGGGGAGATTGTTAGAACAAGATTTGTTCTGATCAATATTCTTAGTTTTGATGATAACAATGTATATGAATTTTGTATGAGATAATGTGGTACTCTAATACTATGCAATTTCCATTTCAGGTATTATATAAAGAGTATGCACAAAATTAGCGCAAGAAGCACTGACTCAGAAGGTTCAGCATGCAACATCAGAACATGGTCTGGTAAGACATCAGAAGATGGTCAAGCAGAATCAGAACATGGTCTATGGAAGCATCAGAAGGACTTGAGATCAGAAGCAGAAGCACTGAAGTTCTCATGGTATCACGCTAAGAAGCACTTCAAGGTCAGAAGACAAGAAGATGCTCTGCACCAAGCTGTTTGACTATGATGATATTCAAACGTTGTTTACACAAACATCAGATCAGAAGCAAGTCCAAGATGGCAGGCTACGCTGATTGACAAAAGGAACGTTAGTAGCTATTAAAGGCAACGTCAGTAGACACGGCGAAAGCAAGGCTTGAGGTAGTTGACAAAAGAGTGAAACATTAAATGCAATGCTGTACAGATCACGCAAAGCATTAAATGCTCCCAACGGTCATCTTCTCAAACGCCTATAAATAGAAGTTCTGATGAGAAGCTGAATACAACACTTGCGCAAATATACAGAAACACTGTCAAATTCAAAAAGCTCTCAAACTTCATCTTCAACCTCACTACATTGCTGTTGTAATATATTAGTGAGATTAAGCTTAAACTTAAGAGAAAATCACAGTTGTGATAATAGCTTTATAAGAAGCATTGTAACTCTTAAAAGAAATTGTTTACATTTATTTGTAAGAACTAGAGTGATCAGGTTGTTGATCAGAATACTCTAGAAAGTCTTAGAGGGTATCTAAGCAGTTTGTTCCTAGAGTGATCAGGTTGTGATCAGTATACTCTAGAAGACTTAGAAGTTGTCTAAGTGGAAAACCATTGTAATCTTGTGTGATTAGTGGATTAAATCCTCAGGTGAGGTAAATCACTCCAAGGGGGGTGGACTGGAGTAGTTTAGTTAACAACGAACCAGGATAAAAATCATTGTGCAAATTGTTTTTATCTTACAAGTATTAAAAGCTACACTTATCCAAACCCCCCTTTCTAAGTTTTTTTCTATCCTTCATCTATATGCTAATTTCAAAAAGAAATTTGGTGGAGGAGCATTGATAAGGGACTTGATGATGGGGGCAGAAAAAGCAACATACTACAAAGGATGGATGACCAAGATGAATGAGCTAAAAGGAGTTGATCCAAAGGCATGAAGTTGGCTTATGGGAGTTCCACCAAAAAGCTGGTGTAAGCATGCTTTCAATTTTTATCCAAAATGTGATGTTCTAATGAATAACATTTTTGAGTCTTTCAATGCAACAATATTAGCTGCTAGGGATAAGCCAATTCTGACTATGTCAGAATGGATCAGAAAGTATTTAATGAATAGGTGCTCAACATCTGCTTTGAAGCTAGAAAAATGGCCACATAAGGTTATGCCCATACCTAGGAAAAGATTAGACAAGGAGGTTGCCTTGAGTGCTCATTGGCTGCCTACTTGGGCAATGAATGAACAGTTTCAGGTCACACATTCTTTCAATACTCAAGAGTTTATAGTGGATATTTCAAATAGGTCATGCAGTTGTAACTTTTGGGAACTGGTGGGCATTCCCTGTAGGCATGTCGTAGTAGCATTAGATTTTAGACAACAAAACCCTAAGGATTTTGTGGATGAGTGTTATTCTAGAGAGAAGTATAAGTTGTGTTATAGTTTTGTTGTTAGTCCCATTAATGGACAGGATATGTGGCCTGAGGTAGAATCGGAGGAATTGTTGTCACAAATGTTTAAAAAGGGTCCAGGGAGGCCTAGAAAGCTCAGGATTAGAGAGACTGGTCAAGATGGGGCTAGAAGAAGGTTGCCTAGAGTCTCTTATAGATGTACAACATGTGATAAATTTGGGCATAATGCACAGTCTTGTAAAAGCTCAAGTCAGGATCAAAATGCTCTCAAGAGAAAGGTATGATGTACAAAAATTTAAGTTGCTTATGTGTGACATATGATACTGATAATTCTGTGTGACATAACATCTAACTAAATTTTTATGTTGTTGTTTGATAGAAAAAAGTGAAGACAACTCAAACAACTCAGCATGCAGATGGAGAATACACTACTCAAAATGCTGTAAATCATGATGAAAGTGTTGTAGAAACACAAGCAAGTGAAGCTATGCCTATTGATGCAAGCCATGATTCTATTCCTACTGATGCAAAACAAGATGTAGGTGCTGCAGAAACTGATGCCATCCCAAATGATACATCTCAGACTGACTATTTTGATGGAATTTCTGATGATATTATAACAAGCCTACCAGACATCACCACTGCTCCGAATTACAAAGAGGCCACCAAGACAAGGAAAGGAGTGAAAGAGATCAAGCCAATGAGAAGGAGGTCAAGTGAAAGAATCAAGATAAATTGGCTTAAAAAACCAAAACCATTTACAGGGCCTGGATCCAATAGTGATCAACCACTGTCTTTGACAGATGAAGAGGAGGGAAGAGGATCACAAAGATCAAACAAGAAAGCCAAGAAATAGAATCTTGTCTCTTTATGAGTTGTCTCATGTTTTGTGTAATCTTTATGACAATGTTATGTTGTTTTATGTTCTTTTGGATGTTTTGATCTAGTGGCTTTTTAAGTTGGTTAATGTTTTGTGTAAGTTAATGTTTATGACAATATAAGACTTAAGATCTTATTAATATGAACTACATTTTGTGCCAAAATTTTGTTTACATTTTATTTTCTGTTTCACATGTAATTCATTACACCTTATAAACAAAACAATGAGACAATTTAATACATCTAATGCCATAAATTGTAAACAAAAAGAAATGATTAAGTCATTTGAAGTTTACATAATTTTCTTCATGACTGTTTTTAACCAAACTCATCACAAGCATGGCATACTACAACAACTTAACACAAGCATACTACAACAACTTAACACAATCCTACTACAACATTCTTGTTACAATAGTACTCTAATGCCTAATTCTTGAACTTCAAAACCACTGCAAACATAATCAAACACAACATGAAGGTCAGTTTCATCTGATAAATCTTCTTCTGCATGATGGAAACTTTCAACTTGGTTTTTTCAATCTTTTTCACTGTTATTTCCAACTTCACCAACATTACATTTCTTGCAGTCACGATTTTCACTCTTTGTACTTTCACTCATGGCTGTGGCAAATTCATCGTCCCTTAAAAACAAGTCACAAGAATTAAGACCCTGCAAACATCAACAGAAATTGGCATAAAACACATATAAATCATGAGACAAATTACCCCAGCCAAACGACATATAAATCATGAGACAAATTACCCCAGCCAAACGACACTTCCAAAACTTCCGGTTTTTATTTTGCACTGTATTTGCTACCCACATCTTCATTGGCATACGACAACCATACTGGGGAACACTTGAAATCTCAAACGAGTTGCTGCTGCCATTGCTGTAGCTTTGATCCATGCCGCTTACTGATGATGAAGAAGAAGAAGACTGCAACTTTTCCTAACAGGAAGATGATGATGATGAACACGATTTACCAAACCCTAGTTTTCCTAATTGTTGATTTGAGAATTTTCTCGTTTGTAAAGAAGAAGGGAAAACGATGAAGATCCAACGTGGCATTAGTAACAGTAAAAAAAATAGCAACTTACACGTAGGATGGTAACCTAGTGTTCTAGGTAAAATCATGGTAAAAGGTTTAAATAGTTGGAATCTGCATTTGGTAAGGGCTGCGCAACAATTTTTTTTTAAGGAGGACAAAATCAAAACTCGCTTATTTGGCAGGGGTTAAAGGTATCTAACCCTTTTATTTTACGGGCCAAAAATATTTAAACCGTGTAACTTGAGAGATAATATGGTCTTCAACTTTCACCTTTAAATTAAAAACATTTATTTGGATAGCCTCCAAGTAAAATTACTATAGGCAAGAATCGAAATTCTAATTTGTTTCTTCATTGAATAGTGTCAAAATAGAAAGTTTTATAACCAATAGCCAATAGGGCAACACGTGTAAAATTTGTATTTCTTAATAATCAACTAGTAAGATACCCGTGTTTCTGCACGGGTAAATTTATTTAATATTTAATAAAATTTAATTAGATACGTATAAATTAAAAATGAATGGTTTAATTATAAATGAAAAATGATCATATAAATTCAATTATATTAAATAATCATATAAAAAATACTATAAGATGGAGATAATAAAAATGAAATATTAACATTTAAAAATAAAAATTATCTCTCAATTAATAGTAATTGTTGATTAAAATAAAATAGCTACTATGTTGATAATGACCCGTGAAATAAAAAAAATTATTTGATGCGATATAAAATATATTTAAAAACAAATGTAAAATAAACAATAATCATGGAAATTTAATTGTATTAAATAATGATAAAAAATCGTGAGATGGAGAAAAAATAAAAATAAAGATATTATCTCTCAAATAAAGACAATGATTGATTAAAATAAAATAGACATTATGTTGATAGTGACCCGTGAGATAATAAATAAATAGAGAAAAAAATTAAAATGAAAGTAAGAAAGTGTGAAAAAAATGTGAGAGAAATTTGAAATTTTAATTAAGATAGAGAAAATGTGTAATGATCGATTAAAAAAATTAAATATTGAGTTGATAGTGACTCGTGAAATAATTAAATATTTTTGGGGATAATAATTAAATGATCGATTATTAATATTTTTTGTGATAATAGATAAATGTAGAAAAATTAAAATGAAAGTAAGAAAGTATGGAAAAATGAAATGTGAAAGAAATTTGAAATTTTTAGTAAGATTAAAATTTAAAAATAGATTATTAATATTTTTTGTGATAATAAATAAATTAAGAAAAATTAAAATGAAAGTAAGAAAGTGTGGGAAAATGAAATGTAAAAGAAATTTGAAATTTTAAGTAAGAGAGAGAAGATGTGTGTTTGGGAGAAAAAGTTGAATCATAAACATGCAGTTGACACTTGGCAAAAAAGTTGATTTTCATTGGACAATAGAAAAGTGGTTGGGTGATTTTGTTAGTTACTATTTTGTCTAATTTGTAGTGTAATATTTTTTAGTGGGAAGGGTAATTTTGACGGTATGATCATGTGGTGCACCAACGTGACATTCTCATTTCTTTGTTATTAAATACATTTTTTTTTTTAAAATAATAATAAAATACAACGAAAATAATGAGAAACATGTATGAGACTAAAAAGTAGAAAACCAATATGTAATTGTTTTACTCAAAACAATTCATGATAAGAAGTTGAATGTGATTTGTGTATAAACATGCTGATTACCATTCCATGATAAAGTCATTCCAATAAATATGTATTGACAACACACACACATTCAATTATTTTTCCAATCCTATAATCCCCTATTCAGTTTGATTGTATTCAGCAGCAAGTAATAATTGTTCACTCACCATGCGGCTTCAAATCTGCATAATAAACAAAGTCATGTATAAAGAATGAGAAGGAAATAAAATGTCAGAGTGCATTGTGTACTCCAATTTCCTTTTAAACTTTCAATTTTCATTGATGAATACAATCAATGAAAAAGTACTAATTCCAGTGGTATTCAATTCAAGCTAATGAGAAAAGATCCGTGACAATTGCTTGTACAAAACTAACTGATGCATCAATAATATTAACTTTGATCACATGTCATAAAATAGTTCATTTCAGATATAAATGAATATACTTCTCATTGTTCAATTCCAACCAAAGAATACATATATGAATTGAATATTATAATAAAACCAACCACTAAAAACTCAGTGGTTCGTCACATTTTAGGATTATGACTGATTTATTAGGATTGATTTTTCACAACTATTCCAAACACAATACACACACATAACTTGAAAAGGGTTCATCACCATTCAAGGATTCTTAATTTTTATCCTTAACTTCCGAGCAATCTGCGCCGCTTTAGGGTGGCTAGGCCTTTTGTTACTATGGTATTGTTCTACCTCGACCCAATTCATAACTTTAATTATGAGAGACTGAGAAACTTTACGAACATCCCCGTTTGACGCTTCCTTTGTTTTCTTCAAACCCGCTTCCAATGCCTTCTCAATGAAATCCATAAACCAATTTCCAGCTTCTGTTTCAATCTGTTTTCCCAACTTGATTGTGTTGCTTAAGCTGCAAGAAACTGGTTTCTTATTCTCGTCATTTTCAATAATAGGTTCTAGGGTAGAACCTTTCTTCTCCAAAACATCCTTCGGGTTTGAACTCGATGATCTCAAAAGTTTCCCCACTTTGGCTCTATAAGCACATCTTCTTTTTGACGTGTTTGATTCGATAGAGTTTCCTGATTTGTCGACAGAATTTAGCATAACTTCGTGTAAAACCTGCGGTTGTTCTTCTTCAACTTGTTTATCTGATTTTGAAGCCAATTCTGAAGCTGAAGTAGCTGCTTGCATCGACATCATTGCATCAACTCCTAGTACAATATCATTATGAAATTCCAAAAACCGTTCAAAACATGTAGCAGGTGTATCAGCTCGAGCTGATTTGCATAAATTTGAAAACATCCTGAAAGAAAACACCAGAGCTAAAGTTAATTAGATACTAGTTTACTCTCTAACCACTAAAACAAACATAAAAAAGTGCAAAGCTAGACCAAAAATAGAATTGTAAGAGGAATACATACTTAAGTGATCGAACTACTGTCTCGGTGGCCGAAGCATCTCTTAATGCTTGAAGGGCAATCTTTTGAGCCACTTCTCTTTGCTGCACAGCTTCCTGTCATGCAGCATAAAATACATATTATATGATTATAGTAGACAGCAATCAAGCTACCGTGGTTCTATACAATATCATAAGCCGCGATTGTAGTTTAAAAGTTTAGGACTTAAGCAAGTAAGTTCAATCTTTAGCATTAACAAAATGTACCTTTCCTAAGGAGCTGAGTCTTGCTGGTAAATTCATGGGCAGACTAAGATTGTTGGAATCATCGAAAGCTGAATTAGTTGTAGACTGAGATTTCTGTTGAGACGTGACACTTGAGTCTTCTTTATGAGCATCTCCTCCGGTCACGCCAACAGAATTCGCCACTCTTGCTTGTCTCAGCCGGGGTGGCGGAGTACCACCTTTCTTTTCCTGCTATTTTGCAAAAGTTATCAAACAATGAAACTCAGAAAATTGATAAACAATAAAAAAGATGTCATACTACAATCCTAGATACTTGTGTAGAATTGCTCACTCAAATTCAAATACAGCTGATACAATCTCAATTATACTAGTTTAGTCTCACAAACATAACAAACCACAATTGCAGTCAAAATCAAACACAGTTGATACAACCTCAGTTACACTCATTTTGAAGCCATGAAAACATATCATTAATCTGCCTCTCAAATTGCAATAGGGACATTTTTGGTTAAAAATAAACCTTGAACATTAGTAAAATTACTTAAGAAACACCAAAAAATGTGTCACTAAGACTACTGAACACGATAGTCACACACGTTGATACCAATAACGATTTGACTCGATGAGATAATGAACTAGTTGAATCAAACTTTTATATTCATACACCAACACGTATCAGACACCATACACGCCTACTATCACAAATGTCTACGCTACATAGCTAAATACCAGCCACAAATAATCAAAGAAGAAGGAACAATGTACCTACATTTGACTTGAAGGGACTAGCAGAAGGCATCCTATTCTCTCTATCAGAGACACTCCTACTTCTTGTAATCTTCGAATTCGAAGAACCAACAACACAACTTTTTCTCAGCAACGCCGGACTTTCCCCTTTCGCATCATTCATTTTCCCAAAAAGCCCACCACCAACCGAACATCTAACCGGAGTCCCATCTCTCCCAACAAAATTCCTCCCTCTAACCGGCGTACACTGATCAAAATCCAAATTCACCGGCTTAAAAACCATCGGAGAACAAGGAAAAGCACCACCATCGTCACCATCTCCATCACCATCTTCATCATTCTTCTTCTTCTTCCTCCCTGTCCCCCAAGAACCTCTCACAGAGGGTTTACACGATTGGGCCTGAGCCTGAGCCTGGGCTTGAGTTTTCTCCCTCAGGCCCAACAAAGGCTCCGGCGTCCCAATGAAAGGATGTCTCCCCGGCAACGGTTTAGCTCCTTTGAGAACCGGAACAGGCGAACCGGGTTCTAATCTATCAACATAGATAAACTGACCTAACTGCATTTTATTACTTAAAACAAAATCGTGCTCATCAGAAGGAAGAGTAACGTAAATCGAATGCGAAGAATCGGAAACCTTGATGTAGAAGCCTTGTTTGGGGAAGAGACTCTTCTCGTCGAGATCGGCGGGGACGATGTCGGTGACTTGTAAGAGGGAATTCCGATGCTCGCTGGTTGGTTTAACGCCGGTGTTTATTCCGTTTAGAAGCTTTAACAGAATTCCAGGGGCTAGTGTTGCCATTGTTGAAGCTCAAGAGTATGGAAATTTTTTGTTGCTATTTTGGAGTTCAAGAATGGAGTGTGAAGAAGAAAGAGAGGTTGGTAAAGGAGACGTTAGTTGCTAACGGTAATAAGATAATGAAATTTTTATTTTTTTTTAAATTTGGTTATTGAATTTTGCAACGGTCATATTAGGATTTGGGATTTACTAGTAGTAATGTGAATAATGTCACCGTTGACAAAAAGTAAAATTAGATTTTTATAAAAGTTACTACGTAATTTGTTTTATTTCCTCTAGTAAACTAGTGTTTGATTGGAAAATGAATTTTATTTAATTTTTATGATTGGTTACTTATTATTATGCCTTAAAAAAGAATTTAATCTCACGATTATATTTGGTGAATTCTTATTTACCCACCTCAAAAAGGTCGGTAAGATTATTTTTAGTGTAAAATACATTGAAAACATCAAACAATTGTTTTATAGGATAAATAATTAAATACATAAAAATTAAATGATATTATCTGATTGATATGATTGATAGAATGTACACTACCCATCTTTTTGTGATGGGTAGAGAAGTTGTCCCCTTATATTTTTATTTTACAAAATGTAAATTTTACTCGAACAACTTGACATATTAACTTACTAATTTATTTCAGAAGTTATACAAATAATAAGACTCAATTTTTACCGAGTTATATTAGTTTTTTTTTTAAGTGGTACTGTCATATCTATTATTTTTTATGACGTAGACTTAGACTATTATTTTTTATTTCAATTATTTTTAAATTTATGTAATATTATTATTTATTTTTTTATTTAATTATCAAAAGAAAGTTGGAAAATTTTTTGACTAAAGATCTTTTGATTAGGAGACAATCTTCTCTACAACTAATAATCCAATTTGTTTTCATGTTCTAATTTTTATACTGTCTGTGTAAAATTATTTACACCAACGTTACATTATGAAAATCCAATTGTATTATTTTATAAAAAGTTAAAATAAGAGTCAAACCTTTTATACTTATCAATGATTGTGATTCACATGACAGTGTAAAATTTTTTTATAATGTTGGTGTATTTCAATTAAATTCTTATATCAATATTTTTTTTATTAATTTTTAAATATTAGTCATACTTAATATATTTTGATAATAAATCTTCAACTAAAATTTACACTCACTAAAACTACATTTAATTATTTTCCAAAAGCATTTTATATAAATTAAAATTAATTTCTAATAACATCTAAAATAAAATTCATATGTGATTTTTTATATTATCCAAACATATTTACAAGTTAACGTATAATATATATTTACAAGTGAATATATTTACAAATTAAAATATATTTTTTAAATTTTTTATTTAAATGTACTTGAATAATATCTAAATGTGATTTCAGTGGGTGTGAATTTTATTTACAGATTTATTATCAAAATGTAACATTGTTTCTTAAAAATCCCATATTTATAAATAAACTTATATTTAATAAGAATGAGTTTGCAATATATTTAAATGTGATTTTAGTGGGTGTAAATTATTTAAACGTGTGAGTTTTATTTTTGATGTTATTATAAGTTAATTTTAATTTGTATAAAATGGTTTTGAAAAATATTTAACTATGATTTTAGTGGATATAAATTTTATTTGAAGATTTATTATCAAAATTTATTAAGTATTGCTAATAATTAAAAAGTAATAAGAAAATAATTGATATAAATATTATTTGTAAATTAAAAATGAAAAGTATATTAGTGCAGTGGTAGATGATGTTGTACAATGACTAAGGGATCTCTAGTTCAATCTTTGCTTCGTAAATAAATATTAATTTAATGAAAATTGGATCGATCGATTGGACCGGTTGAACCAAGAACTTATCCACAAGAAATTTAAAAAGAAAATAAGAATGAATTAAGATCGAATATGGAAAGAATGCAGAAACTAAAATTTGAAAAGAAATACAGTGTATGAAGAAGGAAGAGAAAAAGATAGGTGTGTAATATGATTTAAAAACATAAAAGGGGTATGTTTACTCCTGTAATCAAAGTATCTGAATGAAAGATGTGAAAGAAGTGTTGAAATATAAACTTGATTTGAGTCTAAATTAATTATTTGATATTTTGGGCTTAGATAATTTTGGATAGTGTTTCTAGAGAATTCTTGTAGTGTTTGGAATGTCTAGATATTTCTTATAGTTGTAAAATTCTCTAGAATACTTTTTGAATCTCTAGAGTTGAGAACTCTCTAGAATTAGTGTGTCTAGAGTTCTCCTTAGAGTAGTATAAATAGAGATGTAATCCTACACATTTGTATCAAGCAAAAAATACAAAGTTCTCTCTTCCATAAAGAATTCTCCTACCTTCTCAAGTTTTCTATTCAAGCCTCCTATATTATTTATAAACAATTTCCCTCATCACAAAGGCTTTATTTCCAACAAGAAGGGGGCGGCTGCTTCCTCTCATTCACAATGCTAGGATTACAACATTATAAATAGGCTTGGGCCACATAAATAAACAACTAATTTCTTTTTGGGAATTTCTTATTCCACTCCATTATTTTTTTGTGGACCACGCGAAATTCCTAAAATGCCCCTCAAAATCGAAAGTATATTTCTGGTGTACACCAAAAACTAATAAACGATACATTAAAACCGCAAATATTTTTTCAGTTTTGAACCGGAGATATAACTACGATTTTGTGCTATGTCTAAACTAGGAAAAACATTAATAAATAACATCATTGTGATAAACTAAAAATAGGAATCATAACATAAACATAGGAAATGATCTTCCCAACTTTGCGATTGTCGCCATAAGGTACAAGTTTCTGCAATGTTAGACACACTTCTTCAATTGGGGTGTACATGGTGAGCTTAAATTTTCGTGATGGTGTGGCGTCGGTAAAGTGGACAACTCCAACATGTCATTCGATGTTCATTTTCATGTTCATTTCTGGATTTTGGTATTATGTTAAGAAAAAATATGACATCCTTTTGTCAGAGGGAAAACCGGAAGTGCAACTGCGGTTTGAAATTGGAAATGTATTTCCGGTTAGTGCCCTGAAGCTGATAAAACAGAAACAACAACATTAAGGAAATAAAATTCATGTATTGAAATATTGTATTTTGGCCAAACTACAAAAATGGTTATATTTCCACAGCATAATACATGAACAAGATGACATATACAATAAAATGATACCTAACTACATAAATGAGCCAAAAAAATTATCGTCAGCCAAATCCACCGGAGGCACCCATTTTGACTTTTCTCTATTTTTTTCAATTTCAATTTTGTTCAACTTGTTGTAGTCTTGCATCCTTTTAATGAATTGGTTTGGCCAGGTTTCAGACGGAATTATAAAATGAATCGCTCATTTCGGTGATGTAGGTGGTATATGGCATTCCGGTTTCAAATACACTTAAACAAAATGCTGCGGATTTGAAACCCACCCAACACATATGATACGATCATTGGGGTTTGGTGTCGGAGCATGTGCAGAGGGAAAAAAGTCTCTGAGAAACCGTATCTCGCTAGATTGATACACACTCTCTCATACGCACTTGCTATCAGATGATCCATATCCGGGAAACGCACCTACTTATCCTCCGGGGCGAATCTAGTCCCGCTTGGTACATGAGCGTTATATATTTCTTCAACTTTCTCCTTACTCCCGAACACACATGAGTATGGAAGGGTTTTTGAGAGGTTTAATGGAAAGATGAAAAAATGGAGTGATCAAAAGTGACCATGCTGGTTACTGTTTTAAGCTATATATAGTTGCCATAATACCATAAATATACTTACGGATATATATAATTTGGTAAGGTGGCAGAAATTCGCATTCTACTAATTAACCGGGGTTATATTTGCGGTTCCTAACCGTGGATACAACTCCGGTATGGTTTTTTACATTTTGAGGGCCTATACCACATTTGCCCTATTTGTGACAGATGTGGTGGGTACCGGATGGCATAAGAATTTCTCAATTTTTGCTCATGAAATATTTTAGTCATTAAATGAGGCTTTTATGCGATTGAATGAATTTTTTTATACATATTCATTACAAATTTATTATTAATTTAATAAATTTATTATTTATTTAATAACGATTCAACCCCGGTTAGACCCCTGTTAAACCATTAAATCTTAAATCCTTATGCTAACCGGTTTAATAATCGGTCCGATTTTAATTATTTTAATATATATTAAGAAAAGGACTAACTTGTTTCCGCTAAATTTTATAAGAGATTAAGTAAGAATTTTTTTATTAGGGGTACCAACTAACTTGTCTAAATTAAATTTTATAAGAATTAAATATAAATTTTTTTAGGAATCAATTTAAACTCTTTAATTTTTGTGACGGACTAAAATGGATTTTTACTCAGAAATTAATCTCACAATTGTGAGGAAGTAAAGACTTATATGACAAAAATAAATTTTTTCAAATATATATTTTGTACAGGTTTCAAAGATAAAAATAAATCAAAGCTAAATTAGGTGTAGCTTGTTTTATATTATTTCTCTCTCGATTCTAAAAAATAACAATACTTGTTTGTTTTTAAAAATAAAAATTCACAATTTTTTTTCGAAAAAATTCTTGCATATAAATGCACTTATATCTATATTTTTAGAAATAACTAATAAAAAACCGGTTTATATTTGATATTAAGTATAAAATATTGAGATCTGTCCGTTCGCACAATGTTATTTTAAATAGTATATATATATATATATATATATATATATATATATATATATATATATATATATATATATATATATATATATATATATATATATATATATATATATATATATATATATATATATAAAATATATAATATACAAATTAAGTAGTTTTGATATATTAGAAATCTATATTTTAATAAAAGAAATTTAAATTGTCATCTACCCTTAGGTTTGCACGGGTCGCTATAAAAGATATAAAACGTAAGTACTTTCGATCCGTCAAAAATATATATTTTAGTAGGAAAAAAATTAAGTCATCTACCCGTTCATTTGTACGGGTCGCGCAAATCGTTATAAATAGTAATTGAATATAGTATATTACTGTTTAAAAAATGTATATATAAAATATTCCAATTAAGTAGGCTTAACCCGTCAAAAATATATATATTTTAATAAAAAAAATAGAGGAAACAATTAAGTAGTCATGTGCGTTCACACGGGTCGCACATTGTCACTATAAATAGTAAGTAAATAAAATATAGTGATGATCAAGAAATGTATATAAAAAATATATAAATTATGTAGAATTAATAGTAATTTTTATAATAATAAATAAGTAAAATTAATTATATATATTAAAATATATTCTTATAATTAATATAATATAGAAGTTTGTGAAATCTATTTTTATTTTTTAGTAGATGTAAATCATATAACTATAAATTGATTGAGTATTATTATTATATTTTTTAATTTTTTTTGCATAAATCCTCAAGTAATAGATTTAAATGGCTACATGTATTTTGTATATGTTAATTTATACTCTTTCCATCTCAATATATAAAGATAAAAAGCCACTTATAAGAAATCAAAGCATAATTATTAGCATTAAAATTGTGTTTTTCATGAAAAACAAAGAAAGTAAATTTATTTTATTTTATAATTATTTGTGTTTAGTTAGTATTTTTATTTACGATTGAAATATATCAATTAAAGAATCATATTTAATTTAAGAAAAAAATTAAATCGTAATCACTTTTTAAACTCTCCCATTTATAATGAATCATATTTAATTTATCTTCTTCCGTATTAACCATGAGGATGACACTTTATTATTGGTGGAATTTTTACATGAGAAAATCATAATCAAACTCTCATGTGGAATTCATTTATGGTGAAATTTTATCCTTCTTTTTTTCAAACTCTCACGTGAAATTCATTTATGGTGAAATCTTATCCTTCTTTTTTTTCAATTAAATATAATAAAGATATTATTCAAAAGAATTAATGGTGAAATTTTATCCTTTTTTTTCATATTTATTTAAGGTATTATTTAAAAAATTAATGATGAGGATGCACAGTTTATTTTTGGCGGAATTTTAATTGCAATCCCAATTTTAAACTCTCTTGTAAAATTCATATACTCATTTTTTTCAATTTAATATAATAAAAATATTTTTTTTAAAGAATTAATAATGAGGATGTACAATTTATATATATTATCGTTATAAATAATAAATAAGTATATAATAATAAATAACTCGACGTTTTGTTTTAAATATGAAAAAATAACAAATTAGTGTCTTCCATAAAAAAATTTTTATTCACACATCAATCATGTTTTTTTATAAAAACAAATATCTGTATCAATTTTTAGAATAAATACTAATATTATTTCATGTCAATTTTTTTTTTTATCAAATCATAATCACATATATCATTTTCCATCATGATATTTTTGTTTTAAATAATTATCAAAGAAATCATATTTAATTGATTGAATCAAATTTTATAAAAGCAAATTGATGGTTTAAAAAATTGACGTTCTAAATCAAAAACAAATTTGAAAATCAAAATAAAATTGAATTAATTAATTAATTTAACGTTCTGTTAATAAGTATTCATATGAATTACATATACAGTAGAAACTCTTTAAATTAATAATGTCAGGACCGAAGAAATTTATTAATTTAGAGAGTTACTAATTTATCTATAAATTAATAATTATTAATTTAAAGAGTTTTTAATTAATTATACTGTACATACCAAACAAAAAGGCAAATTAGTCTATGCCTCTTAGAATTAGGTTGCACCGAACCTTGGGACTCGACGTAAATTAGTAACTACTGTATTCATATGCATTGGAAATCAATAATGACTTTTGAAGTAATATAAATGTAAACAATATGAACAAATGTGTCTAATGTATTCTTAAAGGAAAAACAGACAACTATTGAATCATATTTCAATAGAGTGTATAAGTGTAATATTTTTTTTCAGTTTCTATGAATTATTAATTTATGATTTTCTTGGGACCGAAAATTATAGAGGAATCTCCCGAAAAATTATTATCTTATTATTTTATCGAGTTTTTCAATTTTTTACAATGACCCAAGTCGGGACCGGACAAATTTATTATTTTAGAGAATTTATTAATTTACCGAATATTAATATAAAGAGTTTCTACTGTATAAAAAAATAAAAAAAAATAATGGATTATAACACATTACATTTCGGTTATATTAATTAATCTAATTTTATAATTTTATAATTTAACGATTCAAACCTATAACTTTCATCTTTTAACATAATTTTTACTAATATAACTTTATTATTGGTAATGTAACAATATTTTAATTATTTTAAGATAATTTAAATGAAATATTAAATAAATATTTTTTTATCTATTAGTTTTTCAATGTCTTAATCATTTGAAATTTTTATCAGAAGTTAAATATTTTTTTCTTACATTATGTCATAATATTAGATATAATTTTTTTATTTAATTTATGATATTTTAAAAATATATTTATAAAAAATCATATTGAATCAATTTTTATAGGCTTTTTCGTCGAGATTGGCCGGGACGATGTCGGTGACTTGTAAAAGGGAATTCCGATGCTTGTTGACTGGTTTAACGTCAGTGTTAATTTCGTTTAGAAGCTTAAAAAGAATTCCAGGGCTAGTGTTGTCATGTTGAAGCTCAAGAGTTTGGAACATTTTGTTGCTATTTTGGTGTTCAAGAATGGAGTATGAAGAAGAAAGAGAGGTCGGTGAAGAAGACGTTAGTTGCTAACGGTGACAATGATTTTTTTTTTTAATTTGGTTATTGAATTTTGCAACTGTCATATTAGGATTTAGTAATCTGAGTAATGTCACTGTACAATGACAAAAAAAAAAAAGTAAATTAGATTTTTATAAAATTGAATTTGTTTTATTTCATCTTATAAGAGTGTTTGATTGAAAAATGAATTTAATTTTAAAGTTTTATTTTTACAAACTTTGATTCTATTATTCTATTATGATTGGTTATTTGTTATTATGCCTTAAAAAGAAGAGGGTTGCTATTTATACACCCAATATCATACACTTATCCAGTTACACCGTATAAAATAGTTTTTGGCATGTGCTTAATGGTTAAATATTAAAAAAAAATCAAAACCGTAATATACTACGGTGTAGGTGTCACTTAAATTGTAAGAATAACATTTCTCTAAAAAGAATTCAATCTCATGATTATATTTTTATTTTACAATTGCATTAATTTATTGCGGGAGTTATGCCAATATATTATGGTCTTTCTTAAAAATTAATCTCTAAAATTCTAACTATTTATATAGCAAAAATAAAATATTTTTCAAATATATATTCTGTACATGTTTCAAAGGTAAAATTTACTGTAAATTTTTTTAATGGGTAATCAAAGCTAAATTAGGTGTAGCGTGCTGGTTATTGTTTTTTTAAGATAACAACACTCAATTCTATGGAATGACTTAACGATTGAGACTTTGGTTTTAAGATTGTGATGATCTCAAAATTTCAGATTTAAATTCCGCTAAACACAAATAATTTATGTACTGTGGAAGTAGTCTCATCTGAATTATTTTGAGGTTAATTCGAAAATGTATATCCGAAGATACTATTTATTTCAATTTATTATCAATTTCTCAACAAAAAAACAGTTTCAATTCCATCAATCAAATGTTATATCCAATATATATATATATATATATATATATATATATATATATATATATATATATATATATATATATATATATATATATATATATAAAATAAACCATATAAAAAACCAGTTTCACAATAAATAAATATTTATATATGTCCAAAAATAAATATTATTTTCTATAACAAATGCCCAATAATAATTATGCATATAAAAACATATTTTATATAGTGAATTAGTGAAGAAATAAAAAATAAAAAATTATATGTAAATTAGTCAAGAAAATATATCAAGTTAGAAAACTACATGGTGAATTTTGATGTGAACATAAAAACCGACCCCTCAACTAAACAGACTTTTAATAATGTACTATTGTCGTTTTCTTACTCCCTCATCTTTGCACATGCCTTGTTTGTGTGCATTTTATTCAATGCAACTATTTGAGAAGTGAAAATTTAGCAGTGTTCTTTTAAATGTGTAAGAAGAAAGTGGTGACACTTTTTAGTACATGATCTAAGGTAACAATGATTTATTTAATGTGACTATATTTGGGAAGTGAAAACTATAGTTTTGGCATTTACGGTACAAATATTTAATCAGACATGTGAAATTATTTTGTAATTAAAAGTAAAAACAAAGAAAAAGGGGCTGAAACTCAATTTGACTTCACATAAATTCATAATTACTGAAACGGATGCAACAAAAAAAAAAAAAAAAAGACATTTACATCCTAATTTTTAGACTCATTTTGTACATACATCTCTGTTTATTTCTCATCATTTTTTTGAAAGCCTAAAGATATAGAAATGTACAAAAGGAAAATGAATACTGCAGCTTTCAAATTTTCAATTTGAATTCGATTATTATATTAATTATGTCTAATTGATGTCAACTACAATCCACTCAACTAATAAATTGAAGCTTTAAATTCAACTGTACCACCAAAATACATGAAAACATCAAAAGGTTCAACAAGTACACAACTAATGACCGAAATTCAAACTAAATTAAACATCAAGAGGTTCAACTAGTAGTCAACACAACTAATCAACGAAATTCAAACAAAACTAAACACCCTGCAATGTAATCTTTCTGCTACAAGGAAAAAATCATGCAAAAATAAAAATTAACGGAAGATTCATGCAAAATAAAATCACTTGATAAACTAGTATACATTTTACATGAAAAATTTCCCAGATTGAAGGGTTAACCATCTGGAAAAAACGGAAAGTTCAAATGGAAAAACACCTTGTAATGACCCGAGAGTCTCAGTAAATAACGAAAAAATTAATCAAAATACATTATTAATGGCAGCACGAACTAGAAACAAGTGTTGGAAGAAGACCTGCACCTAAGGGTATCTGGATGGCCTAAAAGCAAAGATACCATCGCCGTGTTATAAAGTTGTTGCAAAACCTGTCATAACATCAAGTAAATGTTAGGGTTCTTGTGTATTAAAGAAAGCTTCTTAGGTATTTCAACAAGTGATTGGGTAGCACTGATTTTGATCATTAGATTCTGCAATTAATGGTACTGCCAGTTGGATATATATGGGGCGCTAACCCCTTGTACTACAGGACAGAGTCGTATATACGCTAATGAATTGAGAAGCGCGATAATAAAGACATTCATATCCTTTTTTATTACAATATTATAATGGAGGACTTCAAAATGCAAGAATCCTATCAGATTATATTGATGATTTAAAATAAGGGAGGATTATGATGATCGGAAGCATAAAATGAAAAGATTGCCAGGAAACAACATTTGCAAACATCTAAACAAAACAATAAATCTTCAAACGAGCTTAAGTTAGTTTTACTAATAAACCCTATGCATTTCTATTGAACTCTATGTCAAATTACCCCAGCATAGCCAGTCAATAATCCTAACGAAATCCTCCTCTTCAGCATTTGTTTAAAATTATATCGAAGAGTTTTGAGCAGTCTACAGTGCTGTTGCCAATGTTTTCCATCATACAAGTCAACCTTGTCTTCATTTTGGCCTAATTGCATATGTAAATTTAGGAATCTATTGTTTAACACATGTTTCCCATGTTGTTATTGTAGATTAATCCACACATTAACAAATGCAAGATGGCAAACAACCACTAATCTAGCCATGGAAATGCCATAACACTGGTCCAGTAACAAGTTACAATCGTATTCACTAACAATCAGAGTCATTACAGTCATATTAAAGCAAAAAAAGATACAAATTTAAAATGCAGAAGCCAAAATGTGAAGGAAGAAGGGATAAAGAGAATAATACCTTCTGAAAGACAACCCCAGTTGTTATTGTGCAAAGACAGCAGAGAAGTGAACAATGCAGAAGCAGTGGCACTATGCAATGGCGTCAATGAGACTTGTGCACCAGCCAATTGCACCGGGAACCTAAAAAGCAACCATAGTAATTATTGTTAATCAATTTAGATGCAGTTATGAAAATTGAAATGAATAAATCTAATTTCAGTGTGATGAAATTTACCAGGAGTTGGAGAGGGAGCGTTTGTGTGGGGAAGCTTGAAAAGAAGAAGCAGAGGCGTTGAATTTATTGGGGTTTGAAGAAGAAGGAGGTAGAGGTGATCGACGAGATAATAGGGTTTTGGCTGAAGATGAAGCTATTTGGAGAGATTTACGAACACAGTTCGACGCCACCGCCATTTCGTGTTCAGTCAGTGTGGTACGAACGAAGGGTGTTGCCCGCCGAACAAGGGGTTTGTCGTTTGGGCTGGGTCTGATCAAACGGGTCTTTCTACCCACAACAAAAATGGGCCTTGTAATGTCCGAAATAAAATTTTATCTCATACCCCACCCCCTACAAACTATCATTAAAGTTTTTATAGTATATAAAAGTTTAGGTGAATAAGACTAAGAAACTCTTACCATGGTCATCATTTAACTTTTTCCCTTCCGATCAAAATTTAAAAAGACTTAATATGGAAATTAATATTAAGTATATAAAATTAGAAGTCAATTATGGACACAATTGAGAATTTGAGGAAGACCAAATGTAAAATGGTATTTCTCCCTGCTACTTAAATCCCGAATTGAAAAAAAAATTAACTCATTTTCTCATTATCTTCTCCCCACATTAGAATTTGGAAATCAAGGAAAGAGTGAGAGAGGGATAGCGAGAGATTAAGAGAGAGCTAAGAGTGTGTTTGGTTCGGGGTAGATGGAGGAGAGGAGAGGGGAGGGGAGGGGAAGGAATATTTTTAATTAAATGTGTTTGGTTCAAATTTTATGAGGAAAAGGGAGGGGAGGGGAGCAAAACCCCTCAAAAACACACTTTTTGCGTCCCCCGAATCGGGGGATTTGGAGGAGAGGGGAGGGGAGGGAATCTGAACATTGATATTTTAAAACTTATCATACTTACTATAACATCCTCAATTTTATTTTAATATTTCAAAATTATTCAATTTCTTTTGTATTACAGCTCTCTTCTGTGTGATTTTTCTCGATTGCTTCTATTAACTTATTATAATTATTCTCCACCTTCAGATTATTTTAAAATTTTTGTCTTTAATATAAATCATAATCATTGTACTTTTTTTTATTTTTTTTTTATAACTCTTTTATGCTAATTAATATATTTTTCTAATTTTTTGTTATGTATCCTATCATATTTTCTTTTATATCAAACTTTAAATCTTTCATTTTAATTTTTTTATTTATTTTATTAAAATATTTAAACCATTTATATTTAATAATAAATTATTTTATGTATTTGATGTGTTAAATAATTCATTACGATTAAACATATAGTTTAATTTGTTTTTGAACATTTTATTCGAATTAAGTGAACTCAATTTTTTAACATTATGTAGTAAATTATAACTTTTTAGTCACTCAATATTAGAAATTTTACTAACAGAAAAATATGTATAAAATTTTCACATTTGAATATCATATTGTATCACTTATATAAGATAATAAGGATAAAAATGTAAATTATTAATAAAACCCCTCCCCTCCTGAACCAAACATATTTTTAATTATAATCCCTTCCCCTCCCCTCCCCTCTTGAACCAAACATATTTTTAATTATAATTCCTCCCTTCCCCTCCCCTCCCATCCCCTCGTTTGAACCAAACACCTATCTAATTCAAAAATTCCCTCACCTCCCCTCCCTTCCCTCTCCTCCATTAAAATCTCTCCCCTCCCCTCCCCCTCATTTGAACCAAACAGACCCTAAGGGAGGAGGAGAGAAAAATGTCCAACTTCAAGCCATTTTCATGGCGTGCTTGTGTGAGAGCTTGAAGAATATTGGCTAGGTATGTAACAAGGAGTCTGTAAGAACAACTCTAAGCACAAATTCAACTACTTCAGAATTTTGAGGTGGGATCCATTAGTTAGAGGGATTTAGCCCTAGGTAGGATTTGTTGCATGTGGGGTTTTGGGGAATTTAAATTGCATGTGTGTTTGTGCCTATGCCATTGTGTTTGTGTTGCAATGAGATGACTTTAACATGCCATCCATGAATCTTGTTGTCATGTGTGTGAAATTTACATGTTGAGTATTATCCTTGGAAATTATATCATGAACGACTCCATGAAATTCTAGATGCACGATGAAATGTAGTAGCTCATATAATGATGTTTTATGTGCTCTTGTTAGTATCTCATGATGTTATGTCGTGTTAATGTTGAATGTTGTATTGTGTTATTGATTTCTCCTTTCCTGACTTTCCTTTCTTTCTGTTTTGATATGCTTGCTTAGCGATAGTTGGATGGCTAAGCGAGATCTCGCTTGGAGTTAGCTGGCTAAGCGAGACTGTTGTATTGGGGAAACTTGGACATTCTGACTAGCCTCGCTTGGAGCTTGCTTTGACCTGGCTAAGCGAGGCAACTGATACAAAAATTTAGTGGTAGTGGAAATGATGTATCTTGAGTTTCGTAACTCCATTCGAGAGGCAGTCAATTGCGTTAGAAAGTTGAGGCAAATAAATTTAACATAGTGGACCTTGCGTGGCCTTTTTCCGTTCCTACAATAGTGGTAAGTTTAGGAAGTGTAATATATTTTTCCCCATAATCTACAATTCCCGGAAAGTATGAATAACCTTAAATAGAGTGAGCATAGAAGAGTAAGTCCAAAGAATAGGACGAAGGTAAATGAGTAACACATTTCTATGAGAGTTAACTTCCAAAGTTAGACACGCATATCACACTTCTCACAGGGGTAATTTCCAAAAGTGAGACAAACTTGATACTCGTGGATTATTTCTTTGAGGACTAATTCTCAAAAGTGAGACATACTGATACCTTAGTTACTTCTCCGAGGGCCTTAGTCCCAAAAGTGAAACACCTTATTAAGCAAAGGATTAGTTGAACGTGGCGAGGATTCAGTTTGTATAATCATGAACACTTTGTTTCTCATATCAAGGTTAAGTGGAAAGATGAATTCCACTGGTATTGAAATAATTATACTTCGAACTCGGTTTTAGGGATAAAACCACATATAACCCTGTAGAGCCGAATGAACCCATAAGATAGGGGAACCTGCTGAGATTTATTAATCTCACCTCCATGTTGTTAATCATCTTTCAGGTACACTATAGAAGCTGGAACTTTCGCTAGAAGGCTTGAATTAAAAGCTTCGGTGACTAGATGGCATGAAGATCGTACCTGATTTGTGTTTCACTATGTTATTCTTTTGTGATTTTGTATTAGAAATTTTTGTTGTATACATAACTTAGTTGTAGTTTTGTAATGTATACGTTTTGGAATGTCATTTATCAGCTTTTATATGTACTCAGTACCGACATTTTAATATCTCACTAATATGATTCTAGACGCATATTGGTAGGGTATTACAAAATATTTTTGATACATCAAAGTTTTGGAAAATATACCATCAACTTAATTGTGACTAAAACTAAAATTTTCATATTAGAATTGTATACCTGATAATATTGGACTATATCATCTGCAAAAAGTATGCATCTCGGTGCTAGCTCTTGGATGTGTTTCGTGAGTACATCCAAAATTAAAGTAAAAATGTAGGAGTTTAGAGTTGAACCATGATGCAAACCAATTGTGATGAGAAAATCGTCTGTTCCTCCACCCTGTGTCTGAACACTAGCCGATATCCCTTCATACATATCTTAAATAGCTTGAATATATGCAATCCTAACCCCTTTCTTCTCTAGGGATTTCCATAAAATCTCTCTAGGTACTCTATCAAATGCCTTCTCCAAGTCAATAAAAATTAAGTGCAAGTCTTGTTGGTCCATCGATATTGCTCAATCACACACCTAATAGACAATTCGCTTTCATGGTCGACTTCTCAAGCATAAAACCAAATTAATTTTCGATTACTTCAGTTTCTTTTCTTAATCTTCGTTCAATCACTCTTTCCCATAAATTCATGGTATGAGTCCTAAGTTTAATCTCCCTATAATTTGCACAATTTTGTATAGCATTCGCTCTAATTTAAAAGAAAAAAATGTTTTAACCATTCCACTTTGGTGGACTCCTCCAATAAATCTAGTTCCACCAAAAATGACTTTCATTAGGGATGTCAATTTAGCCCATACCCTATGAGAACCCACAAAAAATGTTCACAATAGTTAGGGTAAAAATCCGTAAAATGGGTACGGGTACGAATAATTACCCATTAAAATAAACGGGTATGAGTGCGGGCACGTATACAAACATTAGTATCCACGCGGGTATGAGCTCAAATACAATTTTTTTTTCAAACTACGAATATGGAAATGAGTAATATAGAACCTTGTTCAAACTCTCCACATTGTCATCCCTAACTTTCATCATAAGTGAAGACATATTCAAAAATCAATTTGCCCCTTACATTTTTCCCATTTATGACTAACAGTTTAATTAAAACCTCTCACCGTCAACCAAAGTTCTTTTGTCATCCAGGTTCCTTAATTTTCTACCAGGTTGCACCTTTTCATTTTTCTGAGGACTGGCATAAACCATTGTAAGGAGCGACTCTCTACATAACATGAAGAAAATGAAAATATTCAAACAAAAACTCAACCTAAAAATTGGTTCTACTTAAGAGACCTATATGGATCAAGTTGGAGAGAGTTAATTCAAAGATCAAATTGATTGTTTATTGTTATTGAATAGAATGCAATAGATGCAATTTAACACAACTCTAACTTTTGCTTTTAGAGCCACTTTGCACATATATCTCTTCACTTATCATTGTATTATTCCATAAAACTCTTTTTCTTCTCATTCCATAGTAGTCTTCTATTCTGAGATGTATATGTATACTATTGGAAGTGCGTAAAAAACCTTCTCAGAATAATTTACGGTGATCACTCGAGTCCTGAATCTGTCAGAAACATGAAACGTAATGTTGATCATGAAGTTCGGCACTTGCTATGCAAAAACAACGTTGAAAGCCCGAGAGGTCACACTGATTGGACTATTATAGGAAAATCATAAGATCACGTGGCATGAGAAAAAAACTTAACTGAAAATTCACGCAGAATAAAATCACTTGATAAACTGGTATACAGTTTACATGAAAAAATTCCCAAATTGAAGGGTTAACAATCAGAAAAACTGAAAGTTCAAACTAAAAAAACCTTGTAAATGTAAACGGGATGACTGCATTCAACAGTCTTAGTAAATAAAGAAAAGTTAATCAAAATACATTATTAGTTGCAGCACCTATTAGAAACAAGCATTGAAACGAAACCTGCACCTAACAAGATCTGGTTGGTCAAAACGCAGAGATATCATCGGCATGCTATAGAGTTGTTGCAAAACCTGTCAAAAACATCCACTTAATGTCAGGTTCTGGTGCAATAAAAAAATTTCTTAGGTAACAATTATTTGGCAGCACTAAGTTTGATCATTAGGTTATACAATCAACAGTACTGTCAAATGGGTAGGAGCACCAACTGAGGGGTGGTTTAAAATGAATACACCCACCACATCTTCTTTTATAATATTATAATGGAGGACTTCAAAATGCAAGAATCCTATCAAGTTATATTGATGTAAAAAAATTTAGATGAGAAAACGCATAACTACAAAAACAAAACTTCAAACAGAAACAGAAACAAGCAGATAAAACATAAACCTTAAGTTACTTTATCAATAAAACCTATCTACATCTGATCCGAATCATACTCTGTTGGGTACTAACAATCACAACAGGCAATTAACAGAAAAATAATGGGAAAAACACAAGATAGATATGAGACATTGATTTTATTGATGATAAAAAGAAAAGAAGTAGAGGAAAACAATGACTACTACTCCCAGAGCAAGCTCCCACAGAGAGATGTCACACTCTATACTCAACTAAATCAATGACACTTCATACCCCTCTCTCATCTGATCACTCCATTCAACGGTAACCTCCTCTCTTTTCTTTGCCAGATCAGTATTTTTCTCTTTTGCTTACATTTCCTAAAGTACACCCCCCACAACTTAGGCTTACCATAACTCAATGTCTTTCTCTTGCTCTGCACGATCAAACTACATGCCAGATTAACTCAGCTCAGTCGAATGTGGCATAGCCAGCCAACAATCCTAGTGAAATCCTTTTCTAAATTGTTTTATTAAATATTTGTTTTAGAAAATAAGAGATATGTGCAATCTACACTACAGTGTTGTTCCCAACTTGGCAAGCCTTTTCTATCATACAAGCCAATCTTAATCTTGTCTTCCTTTTGGCCTAGATGTAAAATAAGGAACCTACATAGTGGTACATAAGCCTCTCCTCTGCCAAGTCCTAATTTAGTTATTTCAAAGAAAAATTATTATAAAACATGTTACAAGTTTTTTTTCTTGATCCATTTGAATAAATAAAAGTGACATTGGCTTAGAATTGAGCTCATTTGGTAAAATAAATAGGAATTGGTTATAAAAGTTTGGTTATTTAGTAAAATTATGGTAAAAAAGTTGATTAGTTATAAAAGTTTGGTTATTTAGTAAAATGATGGTATGAAATGTGTCAAAAAAAAATGTGGCACTGTAAATAGGGATCCAAAAAATTTGAATTGTTTGTTATTATTATATTATTTTTTATATATATATTATATAAAAATGATAAAAATATGTGTAAATTGTGTTAGTAAAATAGAAATGTATAGATATTAAAATAATTTTATAATTGAATAAAATTAAATTAAATTATAGTAAAATAAAGTTATAATAAAAAAGCAAAGATGTTTGTGAAGATATACAAATTATATAAAAATAATAAAATAAAGAAAATTGTATTGTCTTTGTAGATTGGGTGCGGGGTACGGGTGGTGCAGCCGGAAATTTTGAAGAAAATGGGCTGAAGTGTAACATTAATTAAAAAGTGGGGCGAACTAAATGGGCCTTAATGTTATTACAACATGAATTAGGATGTAGAAATGGTCCATATATATATAATAACAAAAAATTCAAATTTTTTGGATCCCTATTTACAGTGCCACATTTTTTTTTGACACATTTCATACCATCATTTTACTAAATAACCAAACTTTTATAACTAATCAAATTTTTTACCATAATTTTACTAAATAACCAAACTTTTATAACCAATTCCTATTTATTTTATCAAATGAGCATCAGTATTATTATTAGAATTGAGAGTACACAAGTAGTAGCGTCCTATGAGTTTCAACCTTTCATCCAAACCCATTTTTACTTCAGATCATAAAGTTTCTGGATAGTGTGGGATTGAAGAGTAAAATCATAAAATCTGGAACTGGAGAGCTTCCCATAGTTTTGGACCCTGTTCATTAGACCTGCTAACATCCTTCTCTCACCCACCCAGCCAGTCAGCCTCCCTTCGCCTCACTCATCTTAACTTACGACACTGCAAAACACATGGTAGTGCAGTGATATGTGCCTAACATGAAGTGCATTCTCTCTTATCTTTGGGTTTATTGTAAACTGTACTATTGCCTTTTGCTGCACTGTTCTATTAAGCATTACAAAATATAAAATAGATATTACTCAAATTTGAATTTTACTCATTATTTCATGTAATAATCGATTATATTATCATATTTCAATTTAAAAACATCTTTTTATTTAGCAGGATCTTTAACTCATGTTATAATCACACAATTCATGATCTTTCAGCTCCCTTTTGATCCTAAATAGAATATCAGTTTTGAAACCTTAGTTAGCATAGTTTTCAAAAGTTCTTACAGAAGCAGTTACAAAAAACAAAACAATTTTTTCCTGTTTTCAAAGATTCACAAAAAGACCCCAGACCCTTAGTCAAACACCATTACACCACCATTATATACACAAGTGTTGATATGGATCTTTCCCCCAGCATCAGCACAGGCAATGTAGTACTACTATCCATAGCTTTACTTTTTCATTTAGCAAGTTAGAGTGTCTCAGTTCTCATATGTTCTTCCTCTCGCGTTCCTCCTCTCGTCATTAAAACCTATGCATTACTAACTTTGATTGAGCCATTATTTTGTTCATGTTATGGACACAACAAGAAGATGGTATTTCAAATGTTCCTTGGTTTTCCTATGAAGCACGGACACTCCGAATTTGACTCTGACATTGACACGGCGACACCGATAATAATTTGGAAAAATGAATAAATTAAATGTAATCACAAGTGTCGTTGCAAGTATCTGATACCGACACAGACACAGACACGCCTTTTTTCAGAAGTGTCGGTGTTTCATAGGGTTTCCCATACAAAAAGTGTCCTTAAACTTACCCTGCTAAGGAAATAAAAGCTGAAAGTAAAAACTTGCCTGCCTACGTATTTGAAACATTGTTTTTAGGTCACATCCGCTGTAATTGAATCAAATGGACACTTAACATCAGTAATTAGGAACCAAATCACCAACTACATTCGCCAATAAAAATGGCTGAATAGTGGTGAAATGGTTACAAACAAATAGACCAGAAAATAAATGTCATAAGGAAATTCATCGAACAAATAACAAGTAACAATTCTATTTGCTAACAACAATCAGATTCACTACATTCATAATTAAGCAAAAATAAAATTTAAAAACATACAAAATATAAAGTGCAAAGGCCAAAATGTATAAAGAAAGCAATACCTTCTGAAAGACAACCCCAATTGTTGTTATGCAAAGACAGCAGAGAAGTGAACAATGCAGAAGCCGTGGCACTATGCAATGGGGTCAATGAGACTTGTGCACCAGCCAATTGCACCGGAACCCTAAAAAGCAGTAATTTTTATTCCATTTTGATGCATTTATGGGAATTGAAATGAATAAATTTATTTTCAGTGTTATGAAATTTACCAGGAGTTGGAGAATGAGCGTTTGTGAGGGGAAGCTTGAAAAGAAGAAGCAGAGGCGTTGAATTTATTGGGGTTGGAAGAAGAAGCAGAAGAAGAAGGTAAAGGAGATCGACGAGAAATTAGGGTTTTGGCAGAAGATGAAGCTATTTGGAGAGACTTCCTGCAACAGTTGGACGCCATTTCGTGTTTTCAGTCAGAGTGGTGGGAAGGAAGGACTCATCGTAGAAGGGGGTATACAAGATGGGCTGGATCTAATCAAACATAAAATGGGCTTTTTTGGTAAAACACAAATGGACTTTTCCAAAGGCTGCTCCTTCGCCACGATGAAAAGTCACAACTGTCCAGTGAATTCGAAGATACATTTTCAGACGCATATTTTTTACGTACTCGTCAGTACAAATTGGCAAGTCACCCTTATTTTATCAAAATTTAATTCAGAGATGTATCTTCGTATGAACATTAGGGTGAATCTAGAAATGTATCTTCGTAAAAAAATTTAATTTAAAATTTTACTAATATTTTCATAACTATTTTTTTACATGTGTTGATACTATTTTATTTTTAGAGATGGATCATCTATCACTTTATTCACGTTTTCGGATGATAACTTGTGCTTAACTACACTGAATATTGGCCACGCGTTATCGCCTTTGCTCCGCATAAAGCTTGGTTTTGGGGGAATTTTATTGTTAAGTCACCGGTTCGGCTCAAAGGCTCATCTCGTGTAAAAGTATAGACTTGGTTCAATTTAAGCCCAATGTTAAAGCTTTGTAAGGTTCGAGATAAGCCCGATGTTAAAATCTCAAAGGTTTTTGGTTAGTCTGGTATAAAACCAAAGTTCAATTTGCGAGTAAAGCCTGGTGTTAAAAGATCCTTCAAGTTCAAGATATCATGTGTAAAATCTTTGTTTGAAGCTTGAAGACTAACTACTCCAAGATTTTATTTGGAAAGAAGACTAATCGCTTTTTGTTGTTTGGAAGGAAGACTCGTCGCTTCTCTCCTTGTTTACTGTTTGCTTGGAAGTTAGTCATAAACTTCATTTTCCTTGTCTAAGGGGGTTCGAGAGTTTAACCTACTATAAGCTCTTAAGTTTATTGGATACTCTCAAGATCGATTCTAGGAGATAGAACTAAGTCATTTTTTTACTAAACATGTATAATCTCTCGCGTTCTTCACTCTTCCCTTAAGCTCTTTATTTCTGTATTTTACCTTCTACAACTTTATATTACGGTGTTTAATCCTAAAACTTTTCTAAAATGTTTTTAAACTCTAATTTTAATCCATAAAAACTGTAATTTTAATCCTAAAAATGTTCAAACTCAAGTTTTTTCTAAAACACACAATTCACCTCCATCCCCTATTGTATGTGAAGTCACATGTCCAATAGGTTTAAACATAAAAATAAGTAAAATGTTGGTAAATTATTAGAGTAAAAAGACGATAAAACCTTATTTCAAATCCCATGCATATCATTATTGATGATAATGTCTATTTATCTTAAATACACTTCTCAGAGTTATGAGAAATTAACAAGTTCGTTATACCAAAATTTTCGGCGTATAAATCACTATTTTACAATACAACTCCTTGATTCCTTAGGCCAGTTCGAAGCTAAAATAGGCTAATTTGATATGCTAATTCCTAAGTCATGACTTATAATGTTTATATCTAAATCAATTAATAAGTTGAACAATTAATATGGTTTAGGTTTACATAGTTAGGGTTAGTAAATTGCACAAACCCTAAGTTCAGTTCATGAGTTCGTTAACACACGAAAAACATTGCACACAATATTAACTAAATAGAAAACTGAAATATCAATTCATGCACATAATATAAAAACAAGTCACATGTCTCAATAGATCATTGCATATTCATCTCATAAGACATAATCAAAAGTAACTTAGCTACTAATAATATAAAGATTCATTGCAATAAGTTTAAAGAAAATGTTCTAGGTCGGCCAGAGGCCAAAATGACTAAGGCCCAATTCATCTCAAATCCAATCCACTTGATCCAAAGTATAAAATTAGTTCACACGCCAAGACCAGGATATATTCTTTGATCTCAATTTTTCGCTACACTCGTCTTGAATCTTAAACTAACATGAGCATTGGAATGCTAACCATGGAGGTCTACCTCTTTGAAGGAGATCAACACCCCCATTCAAGATCATCAGTTTACCAATTGTACCATTTTAGTTCCAAAACAAAACAACGACACCATTTGTGGGAATCAACTTCCAATTCCTACGATTTCCATGATTGTAGATCCAATCTTCGATTTACTAGTTCAAAACCTCCTCTAATCTTAGAATCGAGAGTATTCAGAAGCGAACACTGAGATTAGTCATTGTCAATTCATTCAATCATCATCTCAATTATGATTCATCAGATTTTCAGATCTCTAGTTCCCTCAAGAACTTTGCAAAAGCAACATAATGAAGGATCCTAGATCTCGGTCTACGCCGGAAGCTGAAGGCAATTTCCATGAAGATTGTGCCGAACATTTAATACCCACCTTTCAATCTAAAGTCTCCCATAATTTCTGCCACTACAAGAGTACTTACTAGGGTGATGTCAAAGATATGAAAAGTTTATAGTTAATGACGTCATGACACAACGATTTCTTAGTTAACGCATGACACAAATCAAGTATCAGGATGCCTGCTATAGGTACAATATTATTTACAAACAATGCATCAGGGTGTCCTCAAGTCGGATCAAAGAGCAAATATTCACCAAGCATGCCCGAGGAAAGGTACCCCAGACTATGGTTGCAAGGAGACTGGTCATGCTTAGTCCTAGATTCCTTATCAGCATCACTGTCCCAAAGGAAAGACTAGATAGAGAGAGTTATCAAAACTACTCCCTCCTAAGATAGAGAGGATAATACCTCAAAGAACTTCATTCACATTCAACTATCATACTAGGTTTAGGATAAGCCGACCAATGGGACAAAACGCCGATAAGAAGATCGTCGACCACCTAAACACAACTTAAGATAAATATCCACTTTGAAGTAAGAAAGAAGTCGAGAAGTTTTGGCTCCGGTGATAAAAAAATCTCACCGAAGCATTCAACAAAGAAAACTCATGGGTCCTAAGGCTTTAGCAGTCGTTCCCAAGTTGCGTCCCTGATGAAACCGACCATCCAATGATACATTGGTAGGAAAATGTAAGGCAATATGCTTTGACACTTTTTCCAGAGGATATACCTTAAAGAAGGGAGGTTCACCCTAAAGCCCCACACGAGGACGACTATCCAAGACTTAAGATGTCATATGTTCACAATAGAGTTACCACTGGAGGTCTATCTATATAGCCATTTCATTGTTCCTTTGTAAAGAATTAAATTCATTATTAGTATAAATATTAGTACATCTTCTATTTTTTCCTGGTATTTTTTTCTTGTATTTTTTTCTTTTAGAGTGCTCAAGACAAGGATAACAAAGATGAAATGCATGATTGCGTATTCAATATAAACTAAACACCTTTATGCGATTATAGTGTGGCTTAAATACATTCATTTCCTGATTGCATATCTGGTACAGATTAAACTAATTTCTGCAATTCTGATACGGCTTAAACGCATTCCTTGCATGATTATGTATCTAATACATACTAAACAAACTTTTGCGATTCTGATAAGGCTTAAACGCATACCTCACATGACTTCTCATCTAAGGTATACTACACACATTTTTGCGTAGCTAGCGCACCCCTTCCATATCTAGTCAATCCAAGGGCATAGGCGGTGGAGCCCGACGACGTCCACCTCGATTCAAGCTAAGCCTTAGGGGTATGAATGAGGATCCTACCCTTGGATGGGAAACCATCCTCTGTGACATGGAGCACAACGCAAAAATACGACCATATCACGCAATTTCACCGGTCCCCGACTTTTCCCCAAGTATGACACCCTAAACCCAAAAAAAAAAAGTTTCCTTTTCCTAGAACATGCATTGAGAAATATTTATATCATATAATTAAATAGGGCATCATGTTAACATAAATAACATAACATTTTCTAATATATGAAATTAAAAGTGAAACCCGACCCCGATGTCACAATACTATAGCCTTATTACAAACTAAAACATATTAGCTAACTTAACAGTTTAACATACATCAACACAAAATAAATTAATGGATTGTTCTTCTACACCAACCTAAATATCCTTATATCCACGCAACTATTCCTCTGTATCAATATGAGAATATCCGATACATAGATTCAACCATAAGAACATAGAAACAGAAGAGTGAGAATACATTCTACAAATTACAAGGTATACTAATAGAATAGGGTAGCATAAATCACAACATACACAATACCTAATCATACAACATTACACATAGTTTCATGATGTGACATAATGTACACATGAATGCTTATGCAATGCACCTTATCATCTACTCCATGCATGTGGTACCATCACTGAACTTATGGCTTATCCATTGAAGTACATGCGAGCTACATTCTGAGCCACAACACTCTTCCTAAGTTATATATTTTAGGAGTAAATGTGAGCAATGTCGCACTACAACACTCTATAGACGTCTGTAGGGCCACAATGTCTAGGAGAACATATGAGCTAAGTACCCACTACAACACTCTCGCTAAAATCTAATCTAGGAGGACATGCAAGCTACGTTTGTACTACAACACTCTCTAGATATTTATAGACTCTAAACTATTTAGGAGTACATGCAAGCTGTGACCATACTATGGAACTCTCTCTAGACACAACCTACTCCCTGTTATCTAAGAAATTTCATTAAGGTACTTCAACAAGAGGAGATGGTCGAAACTTTCGCTCAGGCAAGATACAAGGTTTTCGATCATAAGTGAATGTAGTTGAACATTGGAGTTAGTTATTTTACAAACACTATAAATATGGGTTCTAGTATTAGGATTCAAGGGGTGGAAAAAAATCATTGTAAACTTCAATACACACTCAAAGTATCCACACACAAGCGAGAAATGCGTTTTTTTAAGGAAATGTATGAAACTATCCATCCATTTCTATTTATGCAAATAAAGTATTTTTATCCTTTATAAATTTATTTACGTCTTTTTTATTCAGACCATCAATTCGACCATGTCGAATTGTTGTTCTTTTTAATTCTTACTTGCACTTTTACTTATCCTTTTTTCCAACACAATTGACACTGAAATCATGAAAATTTTAATCATACTTTTTCTAAGAGAAGTCACTCAATATGTCCCAGAAATAAGTGAGGGCAGAAGGGGAAAAATTGGCAATTGGGAGAAGAATGATGATAAAATAGAGAGTTAGAGGAATAAGTGAGGGTAGAAGGGGGAAATCCTAGTTGGATAATTAGTCATTATAAATAGGAGAGTTAGGGATTATAGAAGGTTTGTTGTCAGTAAGTGAAAAAATGGAAGAGAATAAAGAAAAGCTAGGGCAAGAAGAAGGAGAAGAATGGCTTAGGAGAAATCAAGGATTCTTTCATCTTTGCGGGAATAATTAGGTAAGGGTGGGAGTTCAGTTTAATAATCGAGGTATGAATGGAAGGGTATATTAGGATTCACATTTCTTTTTGAATTGATGATGAATGTTGACAATTGTTGGATGAAATTTTGTTTTCACGGTGTTTATGTATATTCACTATTGATGAGTTTTGAAGGTTTTAGGAGTAAATACAACATGTGTCCGTTTGAGGCTTTGTATGGTAGAAGATGTAGGACGCCGTTGTGTTGGTACGAATCTGGTGAAAGTGCTGTGATCGGGCCAGAAATTGTACAACAAACTACGGAAAAGATTAGGATGATACAAGAGAAGATGAAGGCTTCTCAGAGTCGACAAAAGAGTTATCATGACAAGAGGAGGAAAACATTTGAGTTCCAAGAGGGAGATCATGTGTTTATGAGAGTTACTCCTATGACAGGTATTGGTCGGGCGTTAAAGTCAAAGAAGTTGACACCGTGTTTCATTGGTCCGTTTCAGGTTTCTGAAAGAGTGGGAGAAGTGGCATATCGTATTGCTTTACCACCGATGCTTACCAATTTGCATGATGTATTTCATGTATCTCAGTTGAGGAAATACATTTCGGATCCGTCTCATGTGATCCAAGTAGATGATGTACAAGTGAAAGACAACTTCACGGTTGAGACTTTACCTGTGAGAATTGAAGATCGAAGACTGAAGCAATTGCGTGGCAAGCAAATAGCTTTGGTCAGAGTAGCTTGGGGAGGACCTGCTGAGGGAAATGTTACCTGGGAGCTATAGAGCCAGATGAAGGATTCTTATCCGGAACTCTTTACCCGATGTATGTTTTCGAGGACGAAAATTCTTTTAGTGGGGGAGAGTTCTAACACCCGTATAATTTTAATTTTTAATTTAATTTGAATATTGAATTAATAATTAGAATTATTAAGGATTTTGTGAAAATAATGGAAAAAGATGGTTTATGGCATTTGGGCCATGTGTGAGATTAGTAAAGAGGGGGTGTGGTGTAGTAAGGTCTTTACTAATTTTATTATTATTTTTCATAAAATAATTGGAATTAGGAAAGAAATGGCAGAACGTGAAAAGAAAGCCTGAAGGTTTTTGGAACACGAAGAACTGCAAGAGAACCGAAGAGGGAGAGACCAATCAAGAACTCTTGGCTAAGGTAAGGGGGGACTCTCCATTTAATCTCTATTATCGTGTTAGGGATGATGATGTTGATTAGGATTATTGTTTAGATCAATAGATTCTCTATTCTGATTTTACTGTTTGTGTTCATCATTGGGTTGAAATCTATGACTATAAATCCCTAATAACTGAGTAGAAATAGGTTGTGATGAGTAAAATCGAATATAGGGTCATATACTAGTGATGTTAGATGAATCCTATGCTGTTTAGAATGTGGAATTTCTGGTTTTAGACCCAAATCGCAGGCTGAAACGAATGGCTTCGCGAAGAAGACGAATGGGTAAGTTGCAGGTTTTTGGAACTGCTGTCCATTCACATATGGTACACGTATGATACGCGTATGGGGGGGGTACGCGTATGGTACGCTCCCCAATTGTGCATCAGAATGCACCTTCCGCTGGTACGCGTATGGTGTCTGGCTGGTACGCGTATGTGTGTGTTTTGTGTGGAGAACTGGTTCTGCTCATACGCGTATGGTACGCGTATGGTGCGTGTGTTGTGAAGTTTTGACCATGTTGGTACGCGTATGGTACGCGTATGGCCAACGTGAAATGCAGATTTTTGCTGTTTGTGAATTTAAAAGTTTGATGATGAGTAACTTTTTAACTGCTGATCTGTTTGGAATGATGTTGGATTATGATGATTAGAATGAGATAAATCGTATGATTAATTAATATATGATTTTATTGAATGATGTTAATATATATATATATATATATGAACATGCTTATGATGATGATGAATGATGATGATGAAATGAGTAAAGATGATGCTACTCATAAAATGATGATGATAAAAGTATGTTGTATATATGTTTGCAATGCATTCATAATCATTTGATGAGGGCTGAATCCTAATGATGAGAGGATTCAGTGAAGGGCAAGATTCCCACTGTGTGGAATCTGTGCTGGCAGGGCCGTATCTGGATGATGTTAGATCGGTCGGTGGGTGATTCCCATTGATGATGTTTGGTACCACATGCATAGTGTCAGTTTCATACATATGCATAACTTTTATAACATGAATGATGTATCTTGTGTTATGACTTGATAATTGATGAAGATGTGTATGACGGAATGTCTGAATATTAAATGTTTGGGTGAATGATATAACTATGATATATTGTTATTTATGATGCAATAATATTGGTTAACTGTGATGAGACTCACCCTTACTTGTTGTCATTTTTCAGATTGAGGATAGCGGCTTGACTTGGTGAGGATTAGCTCATAAGTCAGTTTAGTAGTTGTGTCAGGTGTCATGCTCTGGTAGATGTAACACTGGTAACGCAATGTTTTGAGTTCTAGATGATAACTCTGTTTGTTTAAATTGTTTTTGAAGTCTGATACATTAATGATGTGATGTTGACTTAACGATTTATTTCCGCTGTGTAAACATGATAATTTGGATTATGAGTTATGTTTAGATGTTCTTGGTGAATGCATAACATATGACGAATGAGGTTTTCTTTATTTATGAATTGTGACACCCTTGTTGCATGTTACTCTGATTTATTTTTTTGTTAATTGCCGCGGGGTATTAGAGGGGTGTTACAATTTTGATCACTGTGTTATGAACCTGAAATAAGACATTTAAGTGTTTGGGTGTGTTTGGATAGAACTAAGGATTGAATAATACTGATAGGTAACAGCAAAAGTGGAATTTTTGGAAAAAATAGCAGAACCAATCGATTGGCATGGAGGGCTCAATCAATTGCCTTTCCTTCAAGTGGCGTGGGATGTTTAACAGAAGCTCCAAACAATCGATTGACAGGGCCCTCAACCAATCGATTATTGTAGAATACCAATCGATTGTACCTCCATTATTTTGGGAAATTTTGTGAGACAGGAAGAGGGATCAATCGATTGTCACACAGTATCAATATATTGCTTCGTCGAGTATTTTGATCATAACTTTTAAACCGTAAATCCAAACAAAATTTTGTTTGAAGCGTTGGAAAACTAACGCAATTTCCTATCCATTGGTGGTATACCCAGAAACTGAATATGTCGATGAGTTGATTGGATTTATCTGTTTATTTATTTATAAATCGTTGTGTTGTGTACTCATGTTGTATTAAAATGATGTGGTTATGTTAGTACTATCATTTATATGTTGGTAATCATGATATATGTTTGAATATATATATTCATGGTATGATTTGGTGAATATGTTGTGGGTGGCATACACGGTCAGAAGAGAGGCCAAGTGTATGTGTTGTTTTTGCATGATTGAGAGTCCATACATTCATGTCGTTTGAACTTCGGTTCTTTATGATGAGCCTCGATTCTATGGTGATGGTTCAGGTGCGAGTATCTAATTTATATATTGGGGGATTAGTGAAGTGCTTCCTATGATGATGATAGCGATTTTAGTGTGCTCCGGTTCCAAGAGAGAATCGATCCTATGCTCGAGATCATAGAGTGAAATGAACCTAAGTGTTCATAATTTGGTACCACATGCATGATGAGGTACCCCTGCTATATTGAAGTCATA